>NW_015662957.1:749112-749985 GCF_001515625.1 Sinocyclocheilus rhinocerous
AGACGCTGTGTGTTTCGTTGTGAAAGCGAAACTACTTTGTTTGGCCTTCCAAAAGAGGACACAACTAGAAATCAGTGGTTAAAGGGGTCATAGGATGCCCATTTTCCACAAGTTGATATGATTCTTTAGGGTCTTAATGAAAAGTCTGCGGTGAAACAATGGCGGACTAATGACAGCTCACTCAGGGCGGGTCTAAGGTAAGACGCCAGTCCAGTCTGCGCTGAAACGCCACTGTCAATCAAACTGTCGTGGGAGGGGTGACGTCACACAGACAGGCATCTGAGATCGGCTCGATTTGAGAAAGGGGAAAACATTTAACCAGATAAAAAAAAAAACACTTGGTGGATTTTTATCATTGTAGGGTGGTTGTGTACACACTGCCAACACACATTTCAGTTCAAACTTGTAAAAGTGTATGTAGCATCCTATGACCCCTTTAAGTTGTATTTACAACACTGTTCTAGAACAGTTCAACCCAAATATTCAGATGTGTGCAGCACGTTTTACGGAGGACTGTTTATTTATACAATGCGTCTTTGCACAAAGGCTGTTTCTATAAAGTGGGGCAATTCCAACTTTGCAAGGACAGTCTGACGCTTCTGACTCACAGTCTGTAAGTACGTTTTCATATTTAAAGAATTTGCCACTGATGATTCAAACGCGAGTTTTGAGCAGTGTAGAGTAGCACTTGTTGTTTGTCATTTCTCCGATCACAAATGCAACAGCTCACTCAGGGCGGGTCTAAGGTAAGACGCCAGTCCAGTCTGCGCTGAAACGCCACTGTCAATCAAACTGTCGTGGGAGGGGTGACGTCACACAGACAGGCATCTGAGATCGGCTCGATTTGAGAAAGGGGAAAACATTTAACCAGAT
>NW_015662957.1:751536-769036 GCF_001515625.1 Sinocyclocheilus rhinocerous
CATTATAATCCGTATTTATGTCCCCACTGGATGCAACAAATGCCTCATTTATAATGGGTTTTAATGTTTTTGAATCGTCGCTCCGGCCGGACAGGGAATCACAGTATGGTAAGGGGCGTAACATTTCTGTCATACGCTTGAGGTATTCGGCCAATCACAACGCACTGGATAGCTGGCCAATCAGAGCACACCTCGCTTTTCAGAACGATGAGCTTTGTAAAAATTGACGTGTTTCAGAAAGGCGGGGCATAGAGGAGCAACAATAATGTACATTATGTGGAAAATAATGTGTTTTTTTTTACCTTAAACCACATAAACACATTGCATTACATCAAATACACAAAATAATGTTCTTTTTAGCAACATCATATGACCCCTTTAATAAATGCAAGACATAAACATAAATTCATAAATGCAGTGTATTACTCTGGGCTGTTGAATTATTGAAACTTCAGTGCCCACCTGAGGTTTAACTTCCTTTCAGAAACTTTCACTGACACTGAGAGTGACCATTAAATGGTTAGAGATCCATTTTGGAAAAGGCCCCTGTTGACCATGGCAGTCATTTGCTGTAGCTACAAGAAGTCCGGTCAGCAGGGCCTATTAGGTGAAATGTACAATAATGACATAATAGAGCTGACATGAAAGCAGCACAGCCTTTGCTTTCTTGCACTCTGACACATTCAGTCATCTATATTTTGCGACCCGCAAATACATGTTTGCTCCAGGCAGGATTATGGGATCATGTGAGACTATAATGGTTTTATTAATTGAACCAAGAACTCCTGTGGCTCCCATAGCTCATAAAAAGAAATTATTTACATATCTAGTAAATTAGTTGTCTTGATTATGTGCTGGACAGGTTCTGTGTGTTTCTCCCACCCATGTCTGTACATTCCCGCTCATCTGCATAAAGATGGGTCTGTCTGCTCGCTGTCTCTCTTTCTGTATCTTAACAAACTGCCACTCCTGTGCTGATTGCAGTGGTAAAGAGTAATTAACTGAGGAGATAGAGAGAGATCGTTCAGAGTGTGTTATCTGCACACTCGCCAGCTGAAATCTGTGTCCAGAATAATGGGATTGAATTGGCTAGTCACCATGACAGAACTACAGTAAAAACTTCTTGCAATATTAAAAAGTGCCAGGTAAACTGCGTAGCCGACAGGGATTATGTGGATTTGTTGTGCCAAAGCCTCCATCAGCATTTTTCACCATCAGTGACAAGCTTTCAACCATCCTGCAAAAGTTTTTATTTTTGAAAAGGATGATTATATTTTTCCCCTAGCAGCATCTGCGTTACGACATTAAAAAAGTACTACAATAAAAACAATTTTGAATAATTCAAATATATATATTTTTAAGGATTTGGCTATTAATGCCAGAATAAATCATTCATTTATAATAAATTATCCAGTTATCCAAGAATAAAAAAGATTAAACAATTAAAATAAATTGCACTATTGTTCAAAAGACAAAAACTAAAAAAAAAAGGTTTCCACAAAAATATTAAGCAGCTTAAGCACCAAATCAGCATATTAGAATAATTTCTGAAGAATCATGACACTGAACACTGCATAATGGCCGTTGAAAATTCAGCTTTGCCATCACAGGAATAATTTGCATACTGTATATTAAAATAGAAAACCGTCATTTTAAATTGTAATAATGTTTTACAGTATTATTAATTTTTTCCCCCACAAATAATTTTTGAAAAAAGTACCAGCTCCAAACATTTGAACGGTAGTGTAGCTCATTAGTGCCATATCATAATACAAGCTACCTTAAGTAAAGATAATTCATACCTTTTTTAAATCTGATTTTTAAAGCTATAAATGCCAGAATAAATGCTCCATTAAAATGAAGTATAATGAATAAACAATGAAATTATAAATAAAAAAACAAACAAACACATGGCTCGTTGGTATAGTGGTATTATTTTCATAAAGTTGTGTAAATCCTCGGTCATTATTTCAGGGGTTTTAGTTGAAATATTTAATATATAATCATACCTTATAGCTAAGGTACTGTATGTATCTCCCATGTGGTAGATGCTGCACTTGTTTTATAGTAATGCTTCTGAATTGTGGCCTTTCATTACACAGACTGTAAAAATTTATTATGATCCCATATTTTTAAGAAATGCTCATAGTCGTAGTGTTCACATGCTACCATTGGTAAAAGTATATAGTATATACACTATATATAGTATATGCTGAAATGCACAATACAACATTGTCATAAACTAAAAAGTTAACAGAGAAATGGATGTGAAGGTAACAGTAGACTGCTTCAAAAATCATTTAGACAGGGCTGTATTACAAGTGACTCTGTGCACCTGTGTGTATAATGCACTTTCTTGCCCATAGCCTTATTCCTCTTGCACTAATCCACGCTTCTGCAATTGTCTTCATGCATGGATTTATCACATGCATTTTTGATATGAGGATGGCAGCCATTTTTCCCTCTTTCATCATAGTAGAGCTTGGCTAGTCAAGATCCACTTTCTCCCTGCCTGTGCTCAGTACCAGCATGGATCACTTCTTATTACCCATCTCCTCACTATTGATCAGGAGCAGAGCCCTGGGCAATCAGACCATGGTTTTTTCCTATAGCTAGAATAATTTGCTCTGCCGTTAGAGATCTTGATAGTGTTCTGTCCTCTGTTTTTCTTCCTCTGGTGGTTTTTCTCAGTCTGTAATGGTGATTAAACTCGTGACCCTGTCTTAGACGATCTCCCTGCCCTCAAAAGCTTGCTGAAATTGGAATATTGATTCAATAACATTTTCCATTGATTTGACTTTTTCCCTATTGCTGTTCTGTCCATTTTCTTTAAGTGATAAAGGTAAAAACTAACCTAGACTTTTCACTGCCTAGTGGTGGAAAGAGCACTTTTTCCTTCAGTTTGTGAAAATTGCAGTTGCAGAGATGTGTACAATAAAACACTGTATGATTTTGCTTTAATTTTACAGAGCTATTGTGGGTGTAACATTGTGCCTTCAATTCAGAAAAACATGAAATCAGATGTCTAGCATTAAAGTTCACCCCCTGCTAGTTTTGTACGCCTCCATCATGTGGTGTTGGATGCTAACCACCGTTACACCTACGCTAATCAGCGTTCCACTGAGTTGCCTCCATCACCAAAGAACTAACTTCACCAAACAGACTAAATATTTAACGACCACAGTTTAAGAAGCGCTCTTGAACATTCTGAGGTCATAGCAGGTCATTTTAGGTTTATCTCTGGAGAGAGGGACTGTGTTGTTAGTGTGCTCTACTGTTAGATTGAAACAAATGCTACAAAATACTCTGGCAATACTATGGTACACTGATGACAATAATAGCTTGGTGCTTTTACGTAATAATCATCAACAATTTTTAAATGGTATGTCTGATCTTATTATAACCTACAATGGAAGCTATAAATAGGCCTAGTCATTTGTCTTTCTGTTTTATTTTCAGGTACCTCACAGTCACAAGCTAATCATTAGGCCACTTTAGCATGCTGATAGCGGATTATTCTGTTAGCATTTTGCTAACCAATTAGCCTTACTTATTACATATGCATGATCCCCCCCCAAACCAATTAAGTGCAAACTCCGCTCTGCAGCCGATTCTGAAGATATTTGATAGTCTTGTCAAAGTGCTGATTGTATACACAACATTGAACCTAATGTAAACCCATAACCCTAACCTCAGCTCTAACCTTAACTTAGCTTTGGTAGCGCAACCTGATAGATAGCATTACTGTTTGTCACGATCAGATTCGTCCATGATTTTTCACATTTCTTGACAGGCAACCAGTGTTGTTATTGTTAACTAAATCTATCAAAAACAGTTTTCGGTAATTGAAATTAAGCTGAAATACAATATCCTAAACTTAAAAAACATTAACAAACAAAGTTAAAAATGTTGCCTTTGCAACTATCTGCAATAAATAAGTTTAAGTTACTAAACATACTAAAAATGTAAAAACAAATTAAAAAATAAAATAAAAGATAAGATAAACAAATAATTAAAGCTATATAGAAATATTTTTTAAAATGGTAAAAACACGTAACAAAATTACTAAAACTTTAAATTTATTTATTTTATTCGAAATATAAAAATAAAAGTGAAATCAAAATATTGAATACTATAATAGTACAAAAATAACATAATACTAAAATAACACTGCAGGTGCCTGGGTGTTGAATTGACCGTTCGCAAAGAGCTTGATTGACAGGCAATCTGACCAGTCATAACGCCGAATCCGCCATCTTGCCCGACAAACAAATCAGATAGGAGAGTGGATTAACTTTGGTGGACTTAAATCTGAAAAATTGTGTGTATTATTGACGTCTTGCCACGGTTGAAATAAAATACATTCTTATGTTCATTTAGGTTTATTTCATGCTTTAAGTAAATATGAAAAGACGATCGGTTCACGTGTGCTGCTTGAACTGAGGCAATACAGTGATCTGTCACGACACATTAAAGAGCCACAAAATGGCATTTATTGTGTCACGACCGGCTCAAAGCCGTAACAAATGAAAGGAGGACATGCAGTTGGTAAGGTTGCAACAAATTATTTATTAACAAAAGAAAGGAAAAAGAACTGCCATTTCTGTCTGACACAGATGTTATCGAGTCAGACAGAACAAGTCTCACAATAAATCCAACCGATAGCGTTCTAGTTCAAGCTGTTGTTGCTGTAACTGGACTTTAGACAACTCGATGCGATTTTGCGCTTCTAACATTTTTCCTTTCATCTCAGCCTGAATTACAAACAATTGTTTTTGTTGTTCAAACGTTAGGGGAGACATTGTAGACGTCACATTAACAAAAGCTGAAGCATCTTCTGCAATTTGAAACTCTAAAATGCCACGTTCAATTAACTCGGTCTTTATTAAGGTTTTAATGTTGTCTTTTAAACGTTTATCTTGGCTTATCAAATTAATTTTATAGTGACCTGCAAGTTCTACCAGTTGATCCTTAGTCAAATCATTTAACAAATCTTCAGACGGAGCACTAACAAATTCTTCCACCTTTGAGGCCATTGTGAAAGACAAAAAGTATGGCTACTTTTCAAAAAAAAAAAACTTGGTGTAGAAATTAGATAAGCAATTCCCTCTAACTAAATTTCAAAACTATCTAAACTCATCCCTAATCTTCGTACAGTTACTTGCAGCGGGTTTTTATACACTGTAAACCAGCGTTTGAAATAGCGACCGATTAACGAGTCACCATTACAAAACACGGACGTGTTCCCGAGACAACTGCTCTAACTGCTTTCACCGTACAAACAAAACAAACTAAAATAAAAAAAGATCGGAGCATCCCGTTAAGGATCCTCCGCTAAACCTAAACAGGGAAAGGCATATCCAACACTAAACCCAGCCTCAAATATATAAATAGTAGCCAATACTTACCAAAGACGAACTCCCGCTAAGCAACCAAAAAAAACAACAACAAAAAACCAACCACAGCCTCCAAAAGTTTATCAAAACAAGTGTCTAAGTTTAAGGACGAGCCCCCACATTTGTCACGACCGGCTTAAAGCCGTAACAAATGAAAGGAGGACATGCAGTTGGTAAGGTTGCAACAAATTATTTATTAACAAAAGAAAGGAAAAAGAACTGCCATTTCTGTCTGACACAGATGTTATCGAGTCAGACAGAACAAGTCTCACAACTCATAACAGAATCCAAATTAACATTCCAAAAACAAACACAAAGCAATCGGGAGCAAACCAGGCCTTCCCACACACCAACAAAGCCACGACTCTTATAGCAGGAAGAACAGGTGGACATCGTTCTCCTGATGAGTCTCCTAGACACACCCACTGGCCGGCCGTAGCAGGACGAGCAGGAGACTCATCACAATTGTTTGAATTTCTTAAAAAATGACACAATTTGAAAGCTGAGACCTTGTTTCATGCCAGGTTTTGCAAAGGGTCTATTGACCAGTGAAATTGGCTGCGGGGTGGGGTTTGCTGCTTTGGGAAAATACATAACGCTGTTTTAATTATTTTAAAATATGAAGGAGATCTGTTTTGGAACAGGCTTTACAAACAGATTCCTCTTGTGGTCTGGGGATGTCAATCTGCAGGGGGATTGAATCTTGCATGACAATGACATAAATTAACTGTTTGACTGTTTACTCTTTCATTTATTTTACTGGTAATGTTTGCTGATGCTTTATTGAACTGAACATTAGCCTAGTTTAAATGTTTAAGAAATAGGTTGCCATAAAACTAAAAAAATAATGGTTTTATGACAAGAATTGCAAAATGTTCTCTTCAAGGGAAATATCTTATTAGTTTGGAATAACACGAGGATGAGTAAATAAGGACAGAATATCAATTTTGCGGCAAATTATTATTTTAATGTTTGGGAAACTGTTGTTCTTCATAACACTGTCTGACTCTGTTCTGTTGGACTCACCTTCTACTCACACACACACACACACACACACGTTTGTTTTTGTGAATTGTGAGGACATTCCATAGGCGTAATGGTTTTTATACTTTACAAACTGTATGTGCTATTGCCCTACACCAACCCTACACCTAACCCTACCCCTTACAGGAAACTTTGTGCATTTTTACTTTCTCAAAAAAACTCACACACACACGCGCGCACACACACACACACACGCACTGGCCAGACAATCTCTCTGCCTTGGCTGGCTTAGATTAGGCACATTAATTTAATTACACATGTCTTGTTTGCACCAAATCTGATTATCATCAGGCAATGACATCACGGATTGCTCCCTTGCTGGTTCATGAAAATCTCAACGACGTTAGGATGTGTTATGGCATGCCAGGTTATTTGTTTATTGTTGTTCATCTGAAGGCCTTGTTTGGCAAAACCCATCTTTTACATTTTATCAAGTTCAATTGACTTGATAATAGCCTCTCTAAATCTGGTTCCAAGCTTATTTAAGGTGTCACTTTAGAATGGTTGGTCGGTTACAACAATGCCATACAACTGGTTTACATTCTGGCTCAAAGCCAGAGTAGATAAATAAATTAAGAACTAATCAAAAGCCTCACAAGAGCAGTTAAATGACAGTGGTGGCAGGTTCTTTTATGTTAGCTGGTTTGTCTTTGCGATGTCAACACAATGAGAGAGGCAGCAGAGACGTGAGGCATGTGTGAGAAAGACTGAACACTGATTCATCTTTAGCATTGACTGGCTCAGCAGCAGGAGAAGATCCATGCTGTGCTGCTTGGTCTCAGCTTGAAAAGCTAATTTCACTGTTAGAATGTTTGTGACCAGACTCAAAAATGCCATTTAGGGAAAGTCAGAGTAGTATCATTGGGTGGTGGTCAAGGCAATTCTGTTTAATGCTTAGGCTAGACTTCTGATTAAATATTGTAATGGAATATATTTTATAATAAATGTTGCATTTACTAAGTGTGTTTTTTCATAAGTACATTTCTAAATATCAATGGAGCTACAACTAAAAAGTTTCCACTAACGTTGCCAAAGATCAAAGTTGTGTGTTAAAGAAGTGTGTTTATTTTAAAATGTAGACCTTGTCCCTTTTGGGTTTCCATATTCTAATGCACATTCCGGATGACAATGAGTGTTTTTAATTTCAATTAAAAGTTATCAGGCTGTTAAAATAAGGGCTTATGAGAAAAGATTGCTGGATATGCTAAAGTTTGTGAGGTTTGTAAGATTTTATTAATGTCATTATTAGGACCCCATTGACTTTCAAAATATTTTCTTTCATTAAGAAACAATAGAAAATCAGGTTTGGAACAACATGACTTCATCATCTAATAAACCTGAAATTGCCGGACACAGGTGCATTCTCTGTGGAAAGTATTTTTGATCTTGGATGGGGATGAGGCCTAATCTGTGTCTTGGACTCCCATCCTGTTATTATGCAGTAACATTAAGTATTTCATTATGAAAACACCCACACATTGGCATGATGCATGTGAGTGTGTGTTCATATACTGTATGTGTGGGACAGATCTTGAACATGAATTCCTGCGTGTGTGTGATGTGAGCATGTGTTTTAATTGTGTATGCCTGCACAGTTATATGCACTCATTGTTCTGTGTGAGCAATGTGTATGTTGCAAGTGCATTGGTGTGTGTGGGTTCATTTGCATGTAGGAATCCTCATGGAAGGGTGTAGGTGTTTGTAGCTATTTGAGTACTGAATTTAGCCCAGCTGGAGTCAGGAACGGGGACACCATGGCCACAGCCTGTCCAGATGGTCCTCCACCCAACCATGCAACTGACTGGCCAATTCTTCCCCCGTAAGGCTCTGAACTCACCATTAGTTCAGAACCCTTTAGTATAGAACATACTGGGTATTTAAAGATGCGTCCCTTGGTGTTGTTTTTCTTGGCCTCGAATAATAAACTGTTAAGTTTGTAGGATAAAAAGTGATGTGCTGTTTGATTTTTGCAACAAGGTACTTAAACATTCAGGCCGCCAGCTAACAATTTCATTATTAGGTTGGGCATTGAATGATGGCAGTACAAAAATAGCTAATTAAAGAAATACTGAGGTCTGTCCTATTCTTAGCAAGGGTGATTTTTCTGGCTTGGAGAGTTCACTGTTAGCTAAAAGGAATGGTTCATCCAAAAAATAAAAATGTACTCACCCTCTGGCCACCCAAGGGTGTAAATTTTGAGAAACTTAGCATTATATCGCTTGCTCACCAATGGATTCTCTGCAGTGAATGGGTGCCGTCAGAATCAGAATTCAAACAGCTGATAAAAACATCACAATAATCCACAATTAATCCACTTAACTCTAGTCCATCGACGTCTTGTGAAGCGAAAATCTGTTTATTTGTAAGAAACAAATCAATCATTAAGATGTTTTTAACTTCAAACCATTGCTTGCGGCTAAATTACACAAGTTCTCTGTCCATAATATTGCTTTCTCCAGTAAAAATGGTCTTGTCTGAATTGGGAGAGAAATATGCACAAATCAGGCACCAACAGTTCAAAACAAATATGTCGGTGGACTTTGATTTTCACTTTTTGGACTTTTTTTTTCACTAGATGGAGCGTTATTATGGATTATGTACTTGTATTTTGTCCAGAAGCAATTTAAAATTAAATTATTATTATTATTTTTTTTTTTTACAAATTACAAATAATTAATCTTGTTTTATATTAGTGTCAGGATCAGAAATTCATGCTTCAATTTTTAAATGATTCAGAAGTTGCCTTCTCAAGTGACGTGACAAATGGCTGATGGACTTTGGCCTCTAATCTAATAGCAGTCCTGGGCTTTCAGATGGACAGAGCTGTGCATGTATTGGATGGAGGCTTGCAGAAAGCCACATGCAGGCATTAAATATTAAATACAGTTTGCTTGAGGTTTATTTGGCATGGTTGGTATGGTACATATAAAAAAGTGTAATGATTTATGATTAAAACATAAATAAAAAGAAAAAAATAAATCATTAAAACAAAAATCAAGATATTTTCTGAAAACAAGTATTGGTATCTTATGAATAAATTTAGTTATTTTTCTGAATAAATGCAGCTATTTCTTTGAACAGTAGTGTGTTTTATATAAAAAAATAAGTATTTTTTGAAATTACAGCTGTGTTTGGCTCTGATCTATATGCCCTTTTAAGAACATTCAACGAACTGTTCTTCATGTGCACACAGTGAATGTGACTATTGACGATGACCTTTTCTGTTTAACTGATTTATTTTGGCACTATTTACTGTAATGGTGAAGGTCAGATATGGTTGATCTTGTTACAGGGAGGATAAGTTATTGGTGTAAATGCATTAAAATGTGTGTGTCTTACAGTTGGATAATCCTGATGAACAGGCTGCCCAGATCAGAAGAGAGCTGGATGGACGACTCCAAATGGCTGATCAATTCACCAAAGTAAGTGTTCCGATCTCAAACAGTTACACATGAAGCTGTTGCATACTGTACTTTTTAGGCTTATAGAGGAGCCTATTCTAGTCTCGTTTTGTCCCTCTTGGTCACAATAGATTTTCTTTCCTTAACACCTTGAATAGGCTGGCAGATTCCCCAAGTTTGTGTCCAGGGACATGGAGGCCATGTACATCGAGGAGCTGAAGTCATCAGTGAACCTGCTGATGGCCAATCTGGAGAGTATGCCGGTGTCTAAAGGAGGAGAGTTCAAACTGCAAAAGCTCAAGAGAGGCCATAACACTTCCATCATTGACATGGGCCAAGAGGACGAGAATCAGCTCTCCAAATCTGACGTGGTTTTGTCTTTCACTCTGGAGGTACTTCTTCTTGCTTAGTGTTTTGTCATTGGGTTATAAAACCCGCTTGACACTCTAAACCACCATTTGAATTGGATTCATATTCTGAACATCTCTGAGGGGCACTTTGAGCCATTTCTGGGATCAAACTCTCCTTGCTGACTACTTTTTTGTCCTAATTTAAATATAGCTATCCACCTTATTTTTCAACATGGAAGTAAGCCGTTTTCTGTGAATGTGCGATGCGAGACTTCCGGTTCATTAGCCGTTGTAGGGACATAACGAGAAGAAGAGCAAAGTGCAGTAAATGGTAAAACTGTTTGCACTACAAACCAGCGTGTTCATAATTAAGAAAATACATTAAAAAATGTGGTAAGACACACCAGTTTGCAATATCAAGCAGCAAAACAAGCTGTTGTGTACATCTAAAAATAGCTGGAAGTGGATGACACTGGAAGCCAGACACATTTTATTTACCAATGGCTGTGCCTGCTCTCACTGGAAAAATAAGGTGGATAGTTCAGGTAAATAAAAAAGGACAAAATAAAGAGAAAGAGAAAATAATATACTTACAGATATTCAGATATTCCCATTGAGATATTGTTAGATTTCTCAAAGAACCACTGAGAAAAACAAATGTAGGTAATTAAAGGGGTCCTATTATGCTCTTTTACAAAGTCTTGATTTTGTTTTGGGGGTGTACTAGAACATGCTCTCATGCTTGGTGGTTCGAAAAACACATTATTTTTCACATAATTTACATTATTAAAATACCTTTCTCCCCAGGCTGGCACAAACGGCTCGATTAGTTCTGGGTTTTAATGAAGGCCCGCCTTTCGAAAAAAACGAAATGTGTTGTGATTGGTTAGCTGCCCCAGTGCGTAGTGATTGGCGAACAGCTTAGACGGACCCAGCTACGTCGTGTTATACTTATAAGAATTGTTCTAGACCAGCGGTTCTCAA
This sequence comes from Sinocyclocheilus rhinocerous, assembly GCF_001515625.1. NCBI lineage: Eukaryota > Metazoa > Chordata > Actinopteri > Cypriniformes > Cyprinidae > Sinocyclocheilus > Sinocyclocheilus rhinocerous. The sequence goes on from NW_015662957.1 coordinate 762,712, forward strand.
TTCCAGTCCTCGCGTCTAGATCTTTTTAATGCCCAAACATACACACTACACACTGACTAAAATTAAAAAAGTGAAAAAGCATAATAGGACCCCTTTAAGTAATTTTCTTTATCTTTAAAAAAAAAAAATTGTGAACAACACAGACATTTGATTCATACATGAGTAAAATCACATACACCCACCTGTGAAACACGAAACTGAATAGGGTTTAAGAGTAAAATGCAGCCTGCATGAAAGATCAGTGTTCGAAATTTGTACCTAGTGGTTATAGATCTTGGCTCATAACTCAAATGTTGCAGCTTCAACCATGTGCAGTTTCAGTGTTCTGAATAATATTGCATCAAACATTGCCTTTTTAATTCTCACACAAATTTGTCTTAACCATTATTTTTGGCTTTGCTTCAGATCTTTTTTTTATAACACTAAGCTTTCCAGATTACCACATCCCATTGCCCACACTTAAGAAAAGAGAATTTCTATGAGCACATGAAACAAATGCAAACACAACATCGACTCCTTCCTTTTCACTACCATCTTGTTGTAGCTTGTGATTTGATAGGAATTGATCTGATCATCAGCACACAGAAATGTTCTGATGAAATAATTGAATCTGTGATGGTCTTGACATTCATCACTGGCTTGATGTAGGATTTCTGTACTTCCTTTTATCGGGTGAAAATTTCATTTGCACAGCCATTGCTTTGAGTATCTCATTACAACATGTTGCATGTCAACGTCAAATATCACAGGCCATGTTGGTGCATAAGCAATATATTGGTCTTTGATTTGCAGAATGCGACAAATTGAAAATGTCACCTCATGTTCATCATGCAGGTTTAAAAGAGGGCAGGAGAATTCTGAATTTGTGAGCAGCAGATAATTCTGTGTGTGTAGACAAGTCTTACTTAGCACAAACCAGACAGAAAATCCTGAGTGGCACTGACAGCCTGCTATAAAGCTAGCTTTAATCAAGTGACATTATCTGAGAGGAGATATTCCCTGAAGAAGGGGGCAATAAAACCATGTGATGCATGTCGTGTGTTAACAGCTCGTTCCCCTTTCACTGATACCTTTGTGATGACGGCTTTATCTGACACATCTCACATCCTCTGTCCTCATGCACGCCAGCTGTGTGTGGGTTTGGATAAAAGTGCAATTAACTTATCTCACATGTCAAAGGATTAGTTCAATTCTGTGATCATTTATTCACCCTGATGTTGTTCCAAACCAGAATGACTTTCGTTCTACCAGTGAAAATAAACTGAGAATACAGAATAGTGTGTTTTTTTCCAAATGCAATTACAATGATTGTAGACAGAAGCTTTCAAGCTTCTGAAATATGTAAAATCATCATAACATATAATAGGAATACTAAAGACACTGAAATTTCACTGATAATCTACCAGTGGGCTGTTAACTAAATCAGTCTGATTCATACATGAGTTATTCAGAATGGTGAACTTGGATGAACTGATTCACTAAATAGATTTGACTCAAAAGATCATTTTTTACCCTGATCCTAATTCAACTTTGTCAGTAATATGTCCCTTTCTAGTATTTTGATTAATTTATGCAGGTTTGCAGACCATTTACAAGCATTATATAATTGGGCCAATCATATTGTCACTCTTTAGTTTTCTTTTTTACCTCACACTAACGCTGCAATTTAGGATCTCTGAAAAATTAGAAAAAATATTGATTCATACATTATTGGACAATATTTCACACAACATTAAAATAATGTTTTGTTTTATTTTTGTAGTGTCATTTTATTTGTAGAAAAGGCATTGTCTCCTTTACTTTCTTGAAGTAATTGTACAAAATTCCAAGTTGGTTTTGGGGTTACGACAGTGTGTTTTTGTTTGTTTGTTTTTTTCACAATTGAGTCGTCTCTATAGATTTCATCTTATTTTTTCCACAGGTGGTGATTATGGAGGTACAGGGTCTAAAGTCTTTAGCGCCAAACCGGATTGTTTACTGCACCATGGAGGTGGAAGGTGGACAGAAACTTCAGACCGACCAGGCAGAGGCCTCCAAACCAACGTAGGTCTTGAAGAAATTTCTTGTAAACATTATGTATGTTTTTTGCATCAACATTAAATTAAATCCAGCTTCACTTCTCAGTGAAGTTCAAGCACTGAGAAAGTTTATAAACAGTATTATTTCTTAGAGCCTCCAAGCCTTGAAAGCTGCTGTCTGGAATTAATGATTTTCTTGCAGACTGATTAAATCAGTCTATGTACACTAGCCAACACAAACCTGTTTAGGTTTGATTACTTGTCTTCATGCATACAGGCACATTCCCACTGAACCGTTCAGAGCTGGAGGAACTTAATCTTAAATCCCATCAAATGCTGTTTGCTGAAGCTGTGTGTGTGTGTGTGTGTGTGTGTTATTTAGCTCATTACATGATCAGTTGATCTTATTATTGTGTACACAGTAGGCCCATTCTGTTTGTGGTGAGATGTAACGCTTCATGATGAAGTAACAATTCTGGGCAAGTAATCAACACTTACGAAAACCGTACGCTGATCGCATTACTCAACTAGACTTATCATATTTGTTTGTGTGTGAGGAGACTGATTCGAGTGTAAGAGAGAGAGGAAACACCACACACACAATTCTCACACTCTTCACTGAACATGCTTCACCCACTCATTTGGTCAGCTTACACTCACACTCGCATTGATTTCTGTCACATTTCTGGAATTGTAAATTATTTCTTTTGTCGTAGAACAACATCTCTTGTTAATGAAAGTTCCCTTTAAATGATCATCTTGCTGCAAAATTACCTTGAGTTCACTCTGGAACATGAGCAGTCAACTATGAAAAACCTGTTTCTACTTCAAAGTATGTGCTACTTTTTAGTATACAGTATGACTTTATATCTTGCAATTGCAAAACTTCGTTTTTTTATAACTGAGCTTATATTCTTGTCTTACAGTTTGACTTTATATCTCACAATTTGACTATGTTTTGTACACAATTGAAACTTTGTTTCACATGACTGACTGTTATCTCACAATGTAAATCTTACAATCTCGTAATGTGAAATTTTATTTCACAGTGTGACTTTGTCTTTTAATTTGACTGTATCTCATAATTATGATTATCGTAATATACTTTATATCTCACGATGTGACTATCTCTGGCAGATGACTTATATCAGTGTGACTTTATATTTTTATTTATTTTATTTTATTTAGTCATTTAGCAGACACTTTTATCCAGACGCTTTATATCTTTTAATCTGACTATATCTCACAATTGAGATTTTCTAATAACTTTATATTTCGCAATGTGACATTAGCTTACAGTTGTAAATAATTTCCAATTTTAACTTTGTTTTTCATAAATGACTTAATATCTCACAGTGGGACTACTGTATATTTGACTTTATATCCCGCAGTTGTGACTTTTGCAAAGCTAACTTTATATCTCATAATGTGACTTTACATCTCTCTTTTTCGACTTTTTCTCACTTTACATTGTATCTCAATGTGACTTTACAAATGACAACATTTTACAGTTTTCAATTGCAAACATCTCACAATTGCATCTGTTTCTCATAACTGACTTTATATCTCAGAATGTGATATATATTTTTATTCTCACAGTCACTTTTATTCCACAACTTTTTCTCATAACTAAATTTAAAGTATATCTCACAATTGCAACTCAGTTTCTAATAACTGACTTTATATCTCACAACTGCGACTTTATTTCTTTTAATTTTTTATCTCACAGTGTGATTTTTATCTCACAAAGTAACTTTATATCTTGTAATTTTGACTTCGTCTTGCAACTTTGAAATTCTTGTCACAATGTGAGCTTATAGCAAACAATGTGTCTTTACATCTCACAATTATGACTGTTTCTTATTATTGTAACTTTCTCCAACATATCATCTCACAGTTACCGTTTTTTTTTTAACACTGAGGCAGAAAACCTACATCCATAGCCCAAAACTTATTTTAATAACTTCTTTTCTTTTTTTCAGATGAAACATTCCAAGCATTAGCGTAGGGACTTGATTGGATTTATGCCATACATATTACATTTTGTGTGTAAATGAGAATGTCAGAATGTGACAGTGAGAGACTGATGATGTAAAATGCCTAGTCAATGCTGTCAGTCGTGACCACGGTCTGCAAAGATGTGCACTGCATAGCCTGACATACAGGACAATTGATGAGCCTTGGCTTTTGCCCACAATTTCACTGAGGTCACATCATACAGTCTGACAAGCAACAATTGTAAAAGATAGAAAAAATTGCATGGTGTACAGCCAACTTTACACACATACACACACAAAACAAAAATGCTCATATCCACTCTCTTTCCACTAAATATACGCAGTTGCTCAGATCAACAAGCTCTCACATTCACACACACATTTGGCGCACATTTCTCCAGAGCTTGCTGTAATGCTAAAAGCCTGCTGGGTCTCAGGGGTAGAGCCGTGTGAGGATAGATGAGAGGGATTCTGGGAAAGCGAAAGAATGATGGGGAACTGATGAGAGACATTCGTTCTGTACCTGTTTGATCAGACACCTTAAAACTATGGGGACTGATCCTAACACATCTCTTTAATTAAAGCACATATGTGTGCTTGTGAGGATTTGAGTGAGAAAAAAGGAAGTAGATAAAAAAAAACAGGGAAAGAAAGGCTGCTGTTGTAAGCCTTTAGGTCTGCTCGGGGGCTACAAAGACTTGTCTTGCAGTGGCTTTTGCTTTCATAACTGCAGTTTTATGAAACATGAAAGGGGAGTGGTTAAGATGAATGGGAAAAAAAAGCCATTTTTAAACTCATATGTGAATTTGAGTCAGATTGGACCTATGCTTGGATTTGAGTGTACAGATTGCTTTTCTGGCAGCAGTTTTAGTGATTGAATGCTGCCGTGACCCCCTGTTCAACCAGACTTACATAAAAACTAAGATAATTAAAGGGTTGTTGTCAGTAGTTCATGTATTATACTCTGCATTTGTTCTAGGGAGGCAGCACTTTTGACTTTAGATGCTCTTAGCTGGTGGGTTGTAACCCAAAAATGGGTGGCAGATTTGTTATAAAAGGGTCACAGCTAACCATATAATTGTGCAAAGTTTATAAAAGTGCAATTAACTGTGCTTAAGGAACAAAGAAAATGCTATGAATATCTGTCCTATCAAATTCACACTGCAGATTCATCTGTCATTTAGCAGCCAAATTATGCGTATGCTAGCATGGATACGTTGTGTGACAAATAGCTTCTTCATAAAAAACGATCAAAAAATAAACCGTACAAGATCAAAGATATAAATGACCAAGACTAAATTAAACGTGACTTCATTTGCAATGAGAATGAAAATGGTTTGTGCTGTTTTGGTTAATAATTGTTTATCTTTTTGCATATTGTTGGGCCTAGATAGTAAAGAGAAATGAAATTTACTTTAAAGAAAAAATTCAAATCAAATTAAGTGGTCAAAAATCGTATCTGACCCACTCTGTCTTTCGACATTTGTGCTTGTATCTTGTACCGGCCGTGATGTATCTATCTTGCGTATATTACTCGCACAGTGTCTACTTTCATAATCAGTGAATTCAGTTAAACTGAATGTTAAAGAAACAGTGAATTATAGTATTTAAATATACTTTTTAAACTAAATATCTTTTCTTTAATGGCCACCACAAAAAATAAAACCTTAAAGCAAAAACTTGCACAGCTTAAGTCTGACATATTGAGTCAAATGTGTTTTCTTTATTATTAACATTCCATTTAAGTGCATATTCATTGATATATATGCTTTGAACACAAACCTTTTGTGATTTGTAAAGAAGGCAGTGGACTGGTCCTGTTTCTGCTCGATTGTGTCACTGGAGTGTTGCTCTAGGCGCTGTGGATTACATAACTCAGAGAGCTTTGCTGAGAAGTGTTTTACTCTCTCTCTCTGTGTGTGTGTGTGTGTGTGTGTGCGTGCATGCACTTTGCATGTTTTTTACAGTGTGTTATGATATAGATCAGTAATATAGATCAGGGTTTCTCTACCACGTGTTGTGGGCTTTTGATGCAGTGAACCTCTGTGTTTGTGGCATTACTTAGTATTTATGTTCAGGCTGTATTTGCCAATCACACATGTGATTCACTGACAGCTACATTAACACAAAATACAAATGGCAATTATATTGTATTAAGGGTTTTCAAATCATATTCAATTAGCAATAGACAGCTCAGAATAAAGATCTAAAGATGCTCAAAAATGTTACTTACTGCATCCTTCTATTTGGTTTTGTTTATTGTACAGCAGTTAGACATTTCACAACTTTGATATTGATTCTTTGTTATCA
>NW_015662957.1:774036-788448 GCF_001515625.1 Sinocyclocheilus rhinocerous
TTCTCTCTAAACAATAAGCCTGCACTGATATAAAAACAGAAAGATAAGGTGCTGATGTCGGCTTTATGCAAATGATAGGTGACTTCAAAGTGAAGTGAGAGATAGAGAAAATAATGGGATCCAATGTGTGATGAATCAGAACACTGGTGGGAATGGATATTACTGGAAAGCTGCGGTATCCTGCTTTTTTTCATTGCCATATTTGAGCTAGCTATGCAATATACAGTATGGCCACTGTATTTTTACTCTAATTTAAAACTATTTTGATTTCAAATTTTATTATCAGCATAACAGTGAAAAGTTAAAATGAATTTTATGTCTTAATATTTGGTATGTCCAATTTTGCTTTAATGACATCTTAGCAATAGTGCAGAATCTTAAATATTTATTATAAAATTTATATTATTATAGAATTTCAGTGTGGTCTATATTTTTATATTTTGAAGTTAAAATAATGTTCATGCAATGTTCATAATGTGATTCCAGGTTGTATTGCATCCAACACCCAATAGTCCCAAACAATGTGAGCCCCATAAAATGACTGTTGCCAAAGGTTGCCCAGATGACCTGAAGATCAAATTGGCTGTCCGTATGGACAAACCACAGAACATGAAGCACTGTGGGTAAGTGACATCCTCAAAATTTTAATTTCTGATTTTGCTTGTGTACTGTTAAGATTTGCTGAAGGTGAAACCTGCTAACATGGACAGTCAGTTCTACACTGACCCAAAACTGAATAGAGTTCAATAAGTTGTTGAATAGTAGCAATATGCACAGGCTCAGGACAGCCCATTTCACTAACACTGAAAGGCAAGAGTTATAAACTGGTTCAATGAACATGTGGCCTCACCACTCTTGTGATCTCTTGGCTCCACCTAGTGGATACAGTAGCAAATTATTAACAACAGATGCATATGATGGACGAGATCTGTATCAGTATATCCTGTACAATATATATGGATTAATTTTACAATATAAATATTTTAAGATTTTAAAAGTATATAAACATATTTAAAACACAATAGTTTATAAAGGTGATAAGACATGAATAAACATGATGAAATATTTAAATGTATTACTAAATTATTAAATTGATTTTTTTGTTTGTTTTAAGCATGAATGTAAAAAATAATGCAAACAATTTGCCAATGGGATAGAAAATATTTAATTCAGTATATTTTCATCTGTCTTTGTCTTATGAAATTTGTATCCTTGTTTTAAGGATATTTTGAGTTTTTATTTTTTACTAGAAAACAAGGCAAAATACTGAAAACTGAATACTGAAAACCATATGTATGTAACTTTTCATGCAAGTATGTCATGCTCATCAAGGCTGATTTTATTTGATCAAAATACAGAAAAAAAAACTTAAAAAAGTTATATTGTAACATATTATTAAAATTTAGAATAACTGTTTTTTGCTTTAATATACTTTCAAATATAATTTATTCTTGTTGTGCAAAGCTGAATTTTCAATAGCCATTACTCCAGCCATTTCTGACCTCAAATTTTTGAATGGTAGTGTATATTGTTACAAAATTTCTGTTTTGAATAAATTCTGTTCTTTTTAACTTTTTTACTCATCAAAGAATCCTAAAAAAAAGTATCACTGTTTCCGACATTGGTAATAAATCAGAATATCAGAACATTTCTGAAGGATCATGTGACACTGAAGACTGGAATAATGGCTGATTGATTGTTCGATTGACTGATTGATTAATTGACTGCAGTGGTCAATTAATTATATTTATCATCATGTCCCATGTGATGTGCCTTTGCCTTCAGTGCAATTTAATGTTTTCGACATTAGGGGGCACTAAACCTACACCCGAGAATCCATATCTATTCTTTGCTTGTGTTAAAACTCACTCTACTTACTGAGAGGAGACTCGTATGTCATTGTCCATGAATTTGCATTATGTAGCAGGTTTTCGTTTAGATTTTTTTCATTTTAAATATTCATTCAAGTGATATGTACAATATAGCAAATCTCTGCCTGATTCTCCCCAACTATATCTGCATATATGCAGTGTACTTCTAGTCCATCTTTAATCTGCTAAATGCGACTATATTGACAGCGTGATTTTCTGTAAAGCTGTTTTGAATTTAAGGAAATATTTTATTTCATTTTTGAGAAAAGTGTATATATCATCCTTGATTTAATGAACACATTTTTAGTGTTATAGCTGAAATGTCATAGCTGTAGCATTTTTCTAAATGATTTTGTTTCTCATTTTATTTCGAAATGATCTATATATCTCATCTTCAAATAATCAGCCACCTATTTTGTCTGTTTATAGCATATGAATGTCTTCTCAATTATGCAATGATTTTTGTTCTTTTTTCACATTTTTTTGGTAAAGGTACATATTACTGTATGTTCTATGTTTTTCACCTATTTTGTCTGTTTATAGCATATGAATGTCTTCTCAATTATGCATTGATTTTGTTCTTTTTTCACATTTTTTTGGTAAAGGTACATATTACTGTATGTTCTATGTTTTTCACCTATTTTGTCTGTTATGAATGTCTTCTCAATTATGCATTGATTTTTGTTCTTTTTTAAAAAAAAATTGTAAAGGTACATATTACTATATGTTCTATGTTTTTTAAACATATTTTTAACATATGTTTATGATGTTAAAGTATCCCTGTTGTAATTTACTATTTTTAAATTATTCAGAGAGAAAGGCAACAGTGGCCCATTATCACCCAAATTAAGAAGAACACATCCAGCAAGTTATATCTTGACTGACACTATGATGCAACACCTGCTCTGCGTCTGTTCACAGATACCTTTGGGCCATTGGGAAAAACCTGTGGAAAAGATGGAAGAAGAGGTTCTTCGTCTTGGTGCAGGTATGTGCTTTTTCACCTTGGTGTGACTTCTGATGGAGACCTTTTTCTCCCCTTTTGATTCAGAATTTTTTTATCGAGTGCTGTGCATTTCCATTTCCATTGTATGTGTCAAAACTGCTCCAGTGAAGTAGACTAGATTCCCGACACTCTCTGATCGAGCACTGTGTCAGGTACCTCGATGGAGCCTTTTTTATTTCTGTCTCAATTGTTTGCTGTTCAGTCAGCTCCTCTGTGGCGGGTTGTAACATGTCTGAGAGCTAAAAGTTGACAGGCGGCTTGACAGAGTAAAGGACCAGCACTCGCAGCTAAAAGAGCCCACATCACACGCCCACCAGTCGCTCGCAGCTACGACTACAGCAAGTGACAAACAACAGTCAATGCACTGACATTATTTATTTACCTTAGTGTTTGCATGCATGTGTGTCTGTGTGCTTGTGTGCATGCAAGCGAAAAACATTACACAATGCCCCCTTTGTGTTTTCGAATGTCAGTGTGGGTAAGAAAATATGCCAGAATGCGCTTTTTGTGTCTGTGCTTTTTGTTTGTTTGATTTTGTTGGTTTCACACTTTTTGTTTGTTTGTTTCCTTTCTGCGTTTTGTTGTTTCTTCTCTGTTAAATCCTGTGTATTCACACAAATGTCAACACATCCATCTGTGTAATCCTCGTAAATGTTAACATAAACATACTCCAGAGTATGTCGTGGCATCTTTAATGTTTTATTTAGATTTTTAAAAAATATATAAAATGTTTTATACCACATACACAGTGAAATACTGAATTTTAATACAATATTTAGTATAAACCAACAACTCTCCAATATAAGACCTATATTATAAAATCTACGCTGTAAAAATGTTTTGTGAGCATAAGGTGATTCATGCATTTTTGCCTAAATTATTGAAAAAATATAATTTAACCTGAATAAATCAATGTAATTACATTAGTTTACATCATCAGGCATTTTAAGGGTCAGATCATGCAGCAGTAGCTCCAAAATGAGCTAAATTAAATGTATATGATGCGTGCCGACCCTGTTATTAACATCAAAGTAACCGGTTTTTTGTATTTTTATATGCACTACCGTTCAAACATTTAAAGGGAGGTAGGATTTTTTTTAAACTTTTGAAAGAAACCTCTTATGTTAACCATTTATTTGATCACAAATACATTAAAAGATAGTGTTGTGAAATGCTATTGCAATTAAATATGTGACCCTGGACCACAAAAAAAAAAACATCAAAATTATGGACTTTTCTTTTATGCCAAAAATCATTAGGATAGTAAGTAAAGATCATGTTATATGAAGATATTTTGTAAATTTCCTATCATAAATATATTAAAACTTAATTTTTGATTAGTAATATGCATTGCTAAGAACTTCATTTGGACAACTTTAAAGGTGATTTTCTCAATATTTCGATTTTTTTGCACCCTCAGATTCCAGATTTTCAAATAGTTGTATCTCGGCCAAATATTGTCCTATCCTAACAAACCATACATCAATGGAAAGCTTATTTATTCAGCCCTTATGACTGGTTTAGTGGTCCAGGGTCACATATATTCTAAAACATCCACAAAGCTGAATTTTCAGCAGCTATTACTCCAGTCTTCACTGTCACATGATCATTCAGAAATCTTTCTAATATGCTGATTTGCTGCTCAATAAAACATTTCTTCTTATTATTAATGTATATCAGTGAATAGAAATGTCAAAATAACAGCTTTTTAAAAATATAATCTAAAAATGTCTTTACTGTCACTTTTCAATCAAGTTAATGCCTCTTTGCTGAATATAAGTAAATATTTAGTATGCAGGATGTGCTATCTATGAGTGACCAGAGTTTGATTGACACTGAATGATTCTATGTAAATGCCCCTGCATTATGGGGTTTGTGTTACAGGGTGGGTGTGAGTTCACTGTTGCATTATTCATAGATTATTACCACACCATGTAGACCATTTAGGGCTCTTGTTTGACACAGGCTGGCTTTGAGACAAGATGTCACGAAAAGGTTGTGACAGAGATCCCTGTGGCTCCACCCTGCCATTTAATTTCTTCAGTTTGTATCTATTTTAACATCTCTATCCTTTATAGAGCACTGATAAGCAGTCATATAAATTCTATAGCAGCCGAATCGTCTGTCTTCGTGCCTCTAAATGCTCTTGTTGTCAGTAAGTTGACAGCATAAGGCCAGCATTATGATTCAAACTGAAGTCTAATTATTTTACGGTCGGTAGGCGATGTGACAAAACAGCGGGCAGACGCTCTGTGCTCGCTTCCTCTTTCCCCTCATCTCGTCTCCGATGCTCTGGCTCAGGCATTCAGCCTTACGCATCTGAATATGGTAATGCGTTCGAGTGACCCGGAGGGGCTCAGGTTGTGTGTCTGGCATTCGGCTTTATATTTCCAGCATTAGTGATCGATTTGCACCCGCTCTCCCGCTCTCTTCATCCACAATGCAATTTACAGAGCATCGACAATAACAAGGTTATTTAAAAGAGCAAAAGCATGCAGGGGTAATCAGAAAGCAAAGTCATTTAAAATCCTTTAACTGTCGGTTTGACAGCGGGTCAATGGCCCCACCAGCGACCGCTCCGGCTTCTGACAGGCCCGGACTTCAGAGGATTGATGGGAGGTTGTGCGTGTATACATGTGTGTGCGAGCGCGGGGGGTGCGCGTGCCCCGGTGGCGTCCCGAAGGCACCTGGGTGCCACCAAGCCAGATCGGGGCCCTGAAGCCAGCCCAAGTGCCCGTCACACACATGACATTGAATTTATCATGTCACTCGGAGACGGAGTGAGAGAGGGCTGCCACTTTCAGCAGAGGTGATGGAGGCGCTGGATTGGTGCAATGCTGCGGATGAGGCCGGAGAGCGTCTTGTGTGTGTGTGTGTAGAATGTGTGTATGACTGGCACCTAACTGCACGACTCGCATCCAGAGTGACAGCGTGTCATCCCACACTCTTCTGTCAGTTCCGTTTGATTGGCAGGACAAAACCTTACAAGTCCAACCCTACACCGTCAGTGACCGAGACAGCCTCCCTCTGAGTTGCCACCCTCCGTTTGAACCCTATCACTAGCCTGAAGTAGATATTTCTGTTCGGGTTTTGCCTTTCTAGTTCTTAATAGTGTAATTCGCGATGTGTGTTTAATGTGCCAATATTCTTTCCAGGTCAGCCAGTACACCTTTGCCATGTGTAGCTACAGGGAGAAGAAAGCAGACACAAATATGTATGTACACTAACGTTTTTCCTAAAAACCCAAGTTCACATCCATCCTGTGTTATGTCCCGATTCCATTCCTGCTCTCTCCCTGTTTTTTCCTGTCATAAAAAAGTATTATTTTATGTGTAAATAAACTTTAGCCATGATTCAAAAGTGCTGTGAGAGTATTGTTAGTTCAACAATGCTTCCATATACAGTACCTTGAAAGGGTCTGATCAAGTAGAAATAACTCAGTGTTGTGACTTTTCACAGTGCACTTTTACTTACACAGTGATTAATTTCCATGTGATGTATAAATGATGAACAATATGTTGAATTCAGGTCTGGATGGTGGTCGGACATTCTTCAATGCTGTGAAGGAGGGAGACACTGTGATCTTCGCCAGCGATGATGAGCAAGATCGAATCCTGTGGGTTCAAGCGATGTATCGTGCCACGGGCCAGTCCCACAAACCCATCCCCACCTTTGCCATGTGTAGCTACAGGGAGAAGAAAGCAGAACCTGTTGAACTTCTCCAACTGGACGGATACACTGTGGATTACACCGACCCTCAGCCAGGTCACTGCAGCCAATCGGATTGCTACAGTCAATGATGTCACAGTGAATATAGTCTTCACCTGTTCTAGCCACCTTGTTTTATTTGTAGTTTGAATGGCTGAGGCTTCCGATGTCAGTTGCTTCCAGTTATTTTATCTGTACCAAAGCAGTCCATTATGCTGCTTGATTTTGCAAACTGGTATTTGTTATCATATTTTTTATTTATTGCTGTAATTATAAACATATAGCACTTAGTTTCTTCCCAAAGTCTTGTGCATTCACAAAAAGCATTGCAAAATAAGGTGGATAGAAATACCTGTTAGACCAGCAGGTGGCATGTGTTTCTAGGACCCATACACATTTATTCCCAAAGAATAGGTGACTAATTTTATTAGTGTTAAACAAACACCGGTAATTAACTAGTTAAGATCAATTATCTTTCATTGAAACCTTCTGTATCTTTGCATAAAACATTATGCACACTGTACACGGGTTATCTAAATCTCTAATATTCATCCGTGTTGCATAGTGTCTATGCAGTAATGTTTTATGAAGAATGTTTTATTTTCATGTCGTCTGAAATTTGACTAATGAAGCATTTATAGTCTATGCGTAATCAAGCACTGCATGCTAAATATTGTGACAAATGGAATAAATTAAAACAATTATATCAATATAAAGCAATATTGGTTCATTTAAATCAATTACAGTGTAAACATTTTTTTGTGAGATAACCAAAAAATTTGATTCAGGTGGCCACATCTGTGTTAACTGAATAATAAAGTAAAAATATTGTTTAACATGGTTGAATCAACCTTACTACCTTAGGTTGCACCAACAAAAGCAATTACTATGTTTTTAAAATAAGATTCTACACATCAATATTAATTAAAGCTGCCATGCAAATAATAATAATAATTTTACAGCATTTATTCTTGAGTAATAAAATAGCAACATTATTGTTATTATTATTATTAACTAATTATTAATATAATAGAATACAATAATATTGATGAATATGTATTCATCTTCATTAATAAATATGTAATCTTGATTAATATCAGTTTATAAATACACTATTACTAAATATTCACAGATCATCTTAGTTCATAATGCAATAACATTAATGTCAATTTAAAATATTTGATATAATTGAAATACTTTCTACATTAGGCTGCGGATTCTGTGAACATATTGACTAATGTTTTGGCTATCATGCAACTACTATTTAGCAATATATATATATATATATATTTATATATACAGCATCCACGAAGGCCACCTCAGCGTGCTTGATGCCCAGACACGTGAGGCAGCGATCGTGACCATCACCCGGTGCCAGGTAACGACCGCACCCAGAAACGCACGGGTGAAACGGCATCCTTATAAGGACGATCCGTCGTCTTTATAAAGACGCACCCGTGTAGCTCTTTTAGAGAAATTTGCTCTTTTTAGGAAATGCTCTTTTAGTGCTGAGGCGCACAGGGGAGATGGCCGCTTTGCAACACGACAGGGGGTGGTGCAGCCTGAAGTGCGCAACCCACTCGACACTGGAACGACCACTGCTGAAGCGCCGTCCCGCCAACACAGAAAGCTTCCGAGAGCGTGCTGAACTCGTAGTTCTCGAAATAAACATAGAGCAGAACGATGTAGTCGCTCGGCTCCGAAGCGAAAAGCTGGTATGCATTGCACCTGCTGCCTTATTATACTCACGCTGTGATCAGCGGCAGCTGGATGCAATAATTGCATGCCAATGTGCATTGGCTCGTTTAGTTTACACTCGAAGTAGATTGGTCTATCGAAGCGATATCCCAATTCGTCGGTCACGACACACATGCTGACTGCAGTCACACACACACACACACACAGGGCGAGAGCTGCATTTATAATGACACTCTTCATAGCAGTCACACTCTTACATGGAAATTTTCTATAAGATCGGCTAAATAAGTTCCCGTTCTAAACAGTGCACTACTGATGTTTTTATACCCTGTTTCACTCTACTGCTCATTAATGTGCTGTAAGTGTAATCTCAACAGTGTTCACCTCCTGAGAACAGTAACTACTTACTGTATTAGTGTTGTAAAAAGGGAGAAAAATCTCACTCTGTTTTCATCTGCACTGTTTGATTCTGTCAGAAATCTTTCATCTTGCATCCCACATACATTTCATCATTGCATATTCTTTGCTTTGATACCTTTTGATCCCCGTCTTTATTTTATAATTCTTCTGCTTGCTTTCTTTATTTCTTTATTTACTTACTTATTTGTTTGTTTGTTTTTAATTACTTATTTTGCCCACTTGTTCATTTGATTTCTTTCTTTCTTTCTTTCTTTCTTTCTTTCAGCACTTTTCTTCTGTCTATTTGTTTCTTTTACTTAATTTTTGCTTTTTTCTTTTGCTTTTAACTCTTTCAGTTTTCTCTTGCTTATATAAGCTCTTTTGCTTTTGCTTTTCATTCACTCGTTTTTCTTTCTTTCTTTTTTGCTTTTGTGTATATTTGCTTTTGTTCACTCATTGTTTATTTTTTACTTTCACTTATCATTTCTTCCTTTCTTTCTTTCTTTCTTTCTGTTGTTTTTCTTCTGCTGTTCACTCTTTCGCTTTTCTTTTGCATATATTTGCTCTCTTTTATTCATTACTCATCACTCTTTTCTGTGTATTTTTGCTTTTATATTTTATGCTTTTCTTTTGCATAACTTTCTTTCTTTCTTTCTTTCTGGTATTTTAAATTATTGCGACCCTCTCTGCACCATCTCAAGTTTTTTTCCCCTCCCATTTTCAGATAATTGCTTGTGTGTGTATGAATAAGTGTATCAGATCATGCTTTGCTTACACTGTAAAGGGAATATTATTTCCTCCTTTCTCTTTCTCTCTCTGCTTTCTTCTGTCTTCTGCTCCACGTGAGTCTATATGTCACTCTGGTTTGTTCCCTCTTACCCTGCTCTCTTGTAGCCGGACTGAAGGGTAAGTGCTTCCCTGTAGCAGGCACAGATCAGATAAGCCGCTCCGAATTATCTGACACAAGCAATGTGCTGTTCGCTATTCCTTTTCTAAAACTCTCATTTTCTCTCAGAAATCTCTCAGAAGAGATTTCCTTCTGCAAATCTCACTCTATTTTTTTTCCTTTGGGTCTGAAAGACAAACACTTTTATTTAGAAGACTAGACTGCATGTGAAATTTTTATTTCTGGATGTTTTGCTCTGATTAGTAGTTGCATATTTGCCTTCTCTCAACATGGCTTCATCAGGTCAGCAGCTTCTCAAATCAAAGCAGCGTTTCTCATTAA
Organism: Sinocyclocheilus rhinocerous; assembly: GCF_001515625.1. Taxonomy (NCBI): domain Eukaryota; kingdom Metazoa; phylum Chordata; class Actinopteri; order Cypriniformes; family Cyprinidae; genus Sinocyclocheilus; species Sinocyclocheilus rhinocerous. The sequence goes on from NW_015662957.1 coordinate 783,947, forward strand.
AAAGCACGTGCAAAATTAAATCCATATGTTCCTTGTAAGTTAGTTTCTTGTTGGCTGAAATCAACAGCAGTTGCCTTTATTTAACAATAAAGATTCCCGACCAAATGGAGAATTTGGTAAATGATATAATTATAGTGATTTTCTCTATTGTAGTTGTTGATTTATTGTGCTAAATGAATTCTGTGAAACCACTGGCGTGCTCTGCACCCCTCAGCAGTTGGTAATTACCATGTTAAGAGTGACATGCTATGAATAAAACAGTGTATTCACCCTGATTATTTCTGGAAGCTATCAGTGGAATGTTACCAAATAACTACTTGCTAGTTCACACCAGTTTCTCTCATCTGTAGAAAGTCGTGCCATCAGTGTTTTCATTTTTTTTTTTCTCTTAACCTTACGACCGCGGCAAATTAAATTGTTGTGGTTGCAGTTTTAAATGTGGGGATTAGGATGCAGTTGGAAACATTGGCTGTTTGGTTTCAGTTCTCCTTGAAAAGATTTGTGCTGTCCTTGAAGCAGTGGACTCAGTAATATTTAACACAGTTTATTCATTCTGTGAGTTTTAAGAGTCTATTTTTATTTAAAAAAGAGAGAGTTGGCAAATATGTAGCTGGAATTTAGAAATATTCAGCAGGTGATGTCATACAGTTTTTTTTTTTTTATTGTACGGTAGTTAAACTAATGCAACTGTTGTCACAACTGCTACATCTAGACAAGCCGTTTTGCCACACACTTACACTGACACATTTAACAAATAGTGGCCCTGTTCATGTTGTAGTAGTGTTTCTGTTTTGCTTTCCTATAGAACTACTAACAGTTTTAGACTAACGGTTTCTTTCCTCATCTTTGGGAAAATGCTAAAGCTCCTATTGTCTGCTGTTTGTGTATACCTGCAAAGGTAAACTGTATAGGAGGAGACTGAAATCAGAGACACAACCTGAAGATTACTGAGGTCTTGTAGTAGTAGTAGTAGTAGTAATAATAATAGTAATAATAATAAATTATTATTATTATTATTATTATAAAATGGCTTAAACAATGTCTTATTTATTTATTTATTTATACCCAGTGTAGACAGCCTCAAGGTATATAATTTAACAATAACAACAACAACAACAACAACAGTAGTTGTAGTAGTAATAGTAGTAGTAGTAGTAGTAGTAGTAATAATAATAATAATAATATACCATGGCTTAAACCCAGTGTAGACAACCTCAAGGAATATCATTTAACAACAACAAAAACACAACAATAATAATAATAATAATAATACTTATTATTATTTATTTTTTTATAATTTGTTTATCATGGCTTACACCCAGTGTAGACAACCTCAAGGGAAATAATTCAACAACAACAACAATAATAATAATAATATTTATTTATTTATTTACCATGGCTTACACTCAATGGATATCATTTAACAACAACAGCAATAATAATAATAATAATAGTAATAATAATAATTATTATTATTATTAACAATGGCTTACACCCATGGCTTACACCCAATGCTTCATTGACACAACAACACATGCTCATGCAGGCAAAACAGGTTTGAACCTGACCTGCAACATGTCTCAATCTTATCCCTCTTCACTTCTCAATAATTTAATAGAAATAAAATATAAAAAAAATGTATTGTTAGTAATAATTTGTTTCATTTTTCAACTAGTTTACTGCTTCATTATTCTGAAACAAAGAAAGCAATGATTGATGTTGGATGTCAGCCAGAGTCCAGGGTTTTCTAATCCAGTGTGATAAGGACTGAAATAGCGACGGGCTCTGAGAGAGGCTCACGTATGGACTTGTCTGCAGGCCTGATGAGGGAAGCCATATTGTAAGATACTGAGTTCAGGAGCGGATTAAATTAGAAACCACTTAATAAAGTATGTCTCTGCTGTCACCCCTTTCTTCATCCCTCCTATTCTTTCTCTCCCTCTGTCCATCCCTCACTCACAGAGGAGCGCCCATCCTGTCAGTTGACCCCTTCAGCTCTTGTCGGCCCAGGGCAGAATCTCAGACTCCCGATCCGTCCATTGTGTGTGCTTGTGCAGACACATGCACAGAACAAAAAAAAGAGGAAAAGAAAAAAGCAAGCACTAAATAGCCCCAAATGTTCTGCTCTTCGGACACTTCGAGAGAGAGGATCTATAAATGAAAAGAATCCATCAATCAGTGTCATTTCTCCTCTGGCCCGCTCGGACAGAGCTGACTAATGTCATTGTGTGTTACTGTCCAGAGACCTTCCCCTCAATTCTAGTGTCAAAGAGACATGACAAGCTCATATTAAGACATAGGAGAACGACACAATGTCACCTTTTTGACCTGTGGCTGATTTCAGCGGGTCATTTTGCTTTAACTTATTGTTTAGATATCTTATAATGAAATTTACAGACAAAACACAGCACAGAGTAACTTTAAAGTAACTTTCATGGTTAAGTCTTTAATATTTTATATTGCTTAGCAAATTAGTAGTTCATAAACATTCAAATATTAATATATTGATATGAGACCAAAACATTCTACTACTGTAAATTTTTTATTACATTTTTATTTATATATTATATATTGTATTATATATTTTTACATTTATACTTTAAAAAAAAAAAAAAGTCCAATCAGATTTTATATGGCATATTTTCATTATGGTCTCTTTTGCTTCCTATTTTATGTATGAAAATATGAATTATAATTTCATGAATTTTGGATATACTGATTGATTTGTTATGCTTTATATTATATTTTATGACTTACTTTCTTCTGCGGAACATAAAAGATGATATTTTGAAGAATGTTGGTAACCAAATTGAACAGTGGAACTCAATGAGAACCAAAATTTCTTACCAAAATTCTTAAAAAAAATCTTCTATTATGTTCCACAGAAGAAAGTAAAGTCAAACAAGTTTTGAACAAATAAATGATAACATATTTTTTTTATTTTTGGGTGGACTATTTAAAGTCCCTTTAAGGTTTTAAACGAAAGATATTGTGAAGTCTAACCAAAATGATTTGATGTCCTGTATAAGAATTAAAGCCAAAATTATACAATTATCATTTACATTGTGCAAGCAAAAACTTACCTTCCATTATATAACTAAGCAATTCGAGTCTTATTCCTGATTTAACATGCAAACCAGCGACGCTCTGGAGGAGGTGTCTGTTGAATGGCTCAATCATAGAGTATAGCTCTAAAGCCTCTGGCTGAAACGGGGCATTAGAATAAGAATAGCCCCTGACCAGTGGCAGGATTAAGAAACGGCCCTGCTTATTAGTGCAGGCCTAGATGTAATACCTAAGCTTACCAACTGCAGAGGAAAGGGAAAATGTGTTGTTGAATTTATTTAGTCTCTTTAATGGACAATAGATGGTGAGGGTAGGGGGGCTCCATGGCCGGCTCTCTCAGCTCTGTGTTTAGAGGCGCTGGGTGTCTTTAATTAGGGCTTCCCTGAGGGGGGGCAGAGGCCTGCGGACAGAGCAATGAATGGGGAAGGAAGGCAAAAGCGTGAACGTAGAGTTTTTGTTTGATTAGGAGGACCAGACAGGAACACTGGCTCAGACAGGTCTTGCAGGATTACCAAGCCAAAAAAGACAAAACACTGGGGGAGAATACAAGCCAATAATTTAACGATGTTGGCATACAATTTTCTTGCTCTTTTAAAGCATTCTAATAATGCATATGGATCTATTGCTTTTAAATTAGAGCTTGAAGTCAACAAGCAGCAATTCTGCTCTGTTGCACTTAGACCAATACTTGAGTGTCACAAGCCAAAAATGTGGGTTGATATTGCCTGATTGTTGATGATCTTTAGGGGTAATATTATAGATCAAAAGTTCATCAAACATGCAGGGACAAGATTCTTAGAAGTTTTTAAAAAATATTCTAAGCCAAAACCTCTTAAACTTAATATAAAAGTAGCTCTTTATCATTATCGCTCACTGTAGGTCAGTAACTTTCCTCAGCATCAAATACTTTATATAGGCCTTTATACACTGTAAAAAAAAATATATATATGTAAAAATAGGACACAATGCACTATTTCCATATTGTTTTTTTTTTTTTTCAAACAGGTGGTGTTTTTGCAGGTGTTTACCTGTATTTGGAATTGATATGTAGAAATAGGGCAGAATGTATTATTTCCGTAGGTTTTTTAAACGTGTTTTTATGGGTGTTTTACCTGTATTTTGAATTTTGGACTTCATTGCATTGTGGTTTAGGGTTAATGGCTAGTGTTAAATGCCCATGTTTATTTATTTATTTATTTATTTTACAGATTAGGGTTGTCAAAAATTAAATGTGCCTCTAAATATATACATTTTTTGTTTTAAAATTTATAAAGAATTTAAATAAACAAAATGTATTAAAAGTTGCTCATAATCAAAAAGTTTTAAAGAGATCACTGTTTCCCTTAGCAAGAAAACAAAAACTAAAAATTTAAATAATTGTTGTTGTGTGTGTGTATATATATATATATATATATATATATATATATATATTGGGG
>NW_015662957.1:788659-828353 GCF_001515625.1 Sinocyclocheilus rhinocerous
ATATATATTATGAGTAAACCGTATGCTGTTGTTGTTGCTGAGTAAAAACAATTAATATAAAAATTTCTTTGTTGAAATGTGCCTCAAAATATAACATTTTTTGTTTTAAACTGTATAAAAATTTTTTACATATTATTTACATGCATATGTTATTATTATTATTATTATTAAATAAATATATTGCTTATATATTTATTTAACTTGAGTATCTGCTTTTGTTTTTATCTTGCACTTTGAGCATTGCTTGTAATGCACCTTGGATTGAATTTACACAGTAATGCAAGTTGACAGTGACACTTTTTAGGCTGACATCTGACTCAGATTACAGACCTCTCTCTAAAGAGTGTGTGCTCCTGTCGTCCTGTGACTTTGAGATGTGTATGTTTTATGTGTCTCTATCGCCATACGTTAACGTGCACGCATGCACACAGATGCAGACCGAGCACAGAAACATGGAATGGATGAGTTCATCTCCGCGAACCCCTGCAATTTTGACCATTCTTCGCTGTTTGAGATGGTTCAGCGGTTGACACTGGATCACAGGCTCAACGATTCATACTCCTGCTTGGTAACCCAGCTTTCAATTCAGTTTTATTCAGTTAGGGCTATAGCTGTCCTATTTATATTATCATGTATAATCACATTTGCACTACTGAAACTGCACTTTTGTGTCTGATTGTGCTCCTCAGGGTTGGTTCAGTCCAGGTCAGGTGTTTGTATTTGATGAGTACTGCGCCAGGTACGGAGTGCGAGGGTGTCACAGGCACCTGTGTTACCTGAATGACCTGCTGGAGAGGGCAGAGAAAGGGTCCATGATCGACCCCACGCTACTGCACTACAGCTACGCCTTCTGTGCCTCCCACGTGCACGGCAACAGGTACCGCTGATCTCACACTCTTTATCTCTTTCTCACTCTGTCTCTTTAACACCCACTTCATTTCATTCTCATTTGTAACCACATTAATTATCCAATCATTTATCTCTCATGCTTTCTCTTTGTCTTTCATCCTACTCTCACCTGAAGTTCTGTCTTTTCTCCTCCCACTAAAATCACTCCATCCGTCTTCACTGTCCTGCCTTTTTATCTCTCCATACATCCACTTTCCACACATGGGCAGAAACAGAGGTAAAGTAAAAGCACAAACTCTCTTTTGGCAGCCAAAGGACTCATTCTCCTGTGTTTCATAGAAACCCCATTCTTTCTCCTGAAAGCTTTGTGGTTGGTCACAGGTGATAATGCTTCTCTCCCAGAATCCAACAGTAGTTTCACTGCTTTTACAAGAAGCTCAAGTTGCCTCATTACCTGGTTTGCAGGAGTCCTCAAACTCTGTAACTACTCTTTAAACAAGCTTCCGTTTTGCAGTTATTTTGAGTGTTTTCAGTGTTTTTTGAGGTATATTTATTCGAGATATACATATTATTTATTTAAAATACATACAACATATGTAATAAAAAAATTATATAATGTAAGTTTATATTAAAATATGCATTTAAATGTTGTACGTAATTATTACATATTTATTAAACATTTTAAAAATTCTACACAAAATAATTTGAAAGAATGAATGAATTATCAAACAAACAAGCTTTGTATAGTCACCATTTTGTACATTTTAAATGATAAGTCCTGATTCCTTTAGCATGTGGCTAATTTCTAAACAGAATATAATGGACTATATATTATATAAGTATATAAATATACTTTTATTGTATTCTTGTGAAACATTCAAATTTCTTATTTCTGAATGTTTTTCATGTCTTTTCGTCTTACTTTTGTCTGAATCTATCATTTTATTCTCATGGTTATTATTACTTGCATGATTTATATAATTTCTCTTCTTCTTTTATTTCTCACTTACCCTCACACCATCTTCTGATAACCTTTGTGAATGTGCACCTTTGTGAATGCATGTGTGTGTGTGTGTGTGTGTGTGTGTGTGTGTGTGGGATACGAAGCCAAAGACTGAATGAGCTACTAAAATGGCCCATGTCAGAGACCGAGCTGCTTAGTTCTCTGTTTCCCTCCCCCCCTGAGCCCTTGACCCCCTCTAAAAAAGAGAACAAAATCATAGAGGTCTGGAGAAAAAGAGAGTCTAAGTCGCAGGTGCTCACAGGCCCCAGAAGGTGAGAATGTTAATGCAACCCCCTCTTTTGGGTGTGGATTAGCGTCCCGCCCTTAACCTATGAAACTGGGGGATGTACGTTAGGGAAGACTGCAATTAAGTTGAATTTCTTCTTTCTTCTGTGTGAGAGATTACTCGTTCCATTGTGTGTAATTGTAGTCATTTATTATATGTGAACGTGCAAAGTAGCAATTTTATACACATTCTGACCTTTTTTTAATTATATTTTAATTAAATGTATATAATTTTCTTTTTTATATTTGTACTGTTATTGTATATGATTAATTTTTCAATTTATTATTTTATAAAATTTCAGAATTGTTTTAATATTGAATCACCACCTAGGAATTATTTTCTAAGAAAACAACTTAAAATATTTTCAGTCTGGTCTCTTTATGTGTGAATGTGTATCTGTGTGAGGAAGAGAGAGAAAAGTGAGGGTGAGGCAGGGAAACAGAACGTGATAGACATGTGTCGAACCAGTGAGAAACATGCAGGGTAAAGAGAGAGAGATGAGGGACACTATGGATGGTGCCTTAAGGTCATGGCTGACAGGATGACAGGTCATCGCTCTCTCTCTCCACCTCTCTTTCCAAACTGTCCAAGGCCTCACTCCAGCTTGTCTACTTGTGCCAAAACCTCACGTCCAGCCAACCACGCTCTTTATAACTGACATGGCCCTCAACCTGAACCTCTTGGCATTGGACTTGTATACTGATATATATTTAAAGCCAAATAATCTACAAGTGTTACAGATAGTGACTGTGGATCTCTAATGTTGTTTGACATCAAACTACTGTGCCATTACCATATCTGGATAGCCATATTAGTCTCATAATACACTATTATAAATATTCATGATGCCGTGTAGTGTTACTAAAAGGTGAAATGGCATAAATGTCATGGTACATGTGCAAAAAAATAATAAATAAATGGTAATATTACCATGGTCCAGTGTCCAAAAAACATGTTTTTTGGACATTGGAATCTGTTTTTGTTTTTGTAGTTTTGTTTAATTTTTGTGTGTTTTGGTTTTTGTTTTATGTGTTTTTTTGTGTTTTGTTTTTTGGGTTGTGTGTTTTTGTTAAGTTTTGTTTTTAGTTTTTTTGTGTTTTGTTTGGCTTTAGTAGTTGTGTTTTGTTTCTTTAGTTTTGCTTTGTTTTTGATTTATTTTTTTGTGTGTTTTGTTTTTCTTTAGTTTTGCTTTGTTGTGTTTGTTTTTCTTTAGTTTTTCTTTGTTTTTGTTTAGTTTTTTGTTGTGTTTAGTTTTTTTTAGTTTTGCTTTGTTTTCGTTTTATGTTTTGTTGTGTGTTTTGTTTTTTTTTAGTTTTGCTTTGTTGTGTGTTTTGTTTTTCTTTAGTTTTGCTTTGTTTTTGTTTTATTTTTTGTTGTGTGTTTTGTTTTTCTTTAGTTTTGCTTTGTTTTTGTTTTATTTTTTGTTGTGTGTTTTGTTTTTCTTCGGTTTTTCTGACACGCAGAGAGAAAGGATTTTTTTCTGCTGGTCCGTCTTTTATCCATCAGTTTTGTTGTGACACAGCTAGAACTGAAACACACTCACAACCGACGTATGTCACCTGCACGCAGTTTAAAACACAAACACGCACACTCTTATGCAGAATGTGACTAAAGGGCCAGGCTCCTTATCGTTTGTGACATGGTAGACGGAAAGAGGGCTGTGAGCAGAGTGTATGTGACAGTGGAGGCGCGGGTCGTCGTGACAGCAGTTTGAGGAGCAGGAGACATGACACGCTCCTCGTCAGTCCGCTCCCCATGTCAGCCCAGCGCACGCTGAAGGACAGCGGGGAAAAGCAAAGGAGGAGGGGCAGGGATTTCAGGGGGGACCACCACGGCTGTCACACCAGACGGGGTCCATCGCTTGGTGGGGGTTTTCAGAGGGAGGTTGGCAACCGGGTCGCCCCTTCTTGTTCACAAAAATACCTTAAAAGCTTCCACTGTTGTACACGTCAGCTAGATGTGAGAGATAGTGAGAGGTGTAGATGTCTAGTATGATGGTAAAATCGATTAGGTTTGACAATTTAGCATCAGTTGCATGGATATCAGCATCTTAAAATAAGTATTTTAAATTTCTGTGTGTTTATAAAACAAGAAATGATAATGGGCATCATGGTAATTTGGCTAATAAGCTTAGGAGTGCCACTAGACATATCAGGTGAACTGTTTCCCACAGCCTCCCTCTTTCTGTTATAGAGTCACAATAAGAAACCTGTGAGTGTGTATGTGGTGAGAGGTTGAACACCTCAGTGCTAGTAGCAGGGGGCTGTGGTAATTTGTAGTGTCTTTGTATTGCGGAGGACTCTTTATTTGACCACGGACAGGGAGGGGGGAGTTTAGGCCCTTCCAAAAAGCCTTGCCTGAGGAGGGGATGACACACACACACAAACTCACATTTAGACATACACACTAGGAATTGCACCCGCTCATAATGCACAGTGCAGTTGCATATATTGTTGAAAGAGTCTGGGCAGATATCACTAGAAAATGTATGCAAATGTCTCTTTTAAATCTTTTTTTTTTCCTGTGGTCGACAGAAATGTCACATAAATTGCACCAGGCAAGTAGCAATAACTATTACTTAATTTACATGAGGTTTTTGCTCACAAATACTTGCAAAAGTGAATTTACCCCAGAGCATTTACAGGTATGAACATGTATGCATATGTAAATACACTCAAATAAAGAGCTGGGGCTCTTTCAGAAGATAAAAGTAGTGTCATATTCTCACTTTTTTCCTCTTTCTCTTTAATAATATATGTGGTTAATTAAAAAGTTGAGCAGTTTGTCTGAATCTCTCATTAACACATACCTTTTAAAGAGGATGAATAGAAAATTATTTATAGTGCTTGTATAAAAGTCATGCGTCTTGCCTGTTTTGGGACCCTGTGTTTGTATCTGTGACCCTTGTTACCCTAATGAGACAAGCAGTTGCATTCATTTGTGCGTGTTTCGCCTCAGGCCTGATGGAATCGGGCAGTGTATATGTAAATGTTGCGTGAAACTAATTGTGTGATGACTGGATATAGTGATGAAACAGGATATTTTTTTTCTAACAAATTTAAATGGGAATGTATAATGTCTCAATGTTTTAAACAGTTTTAAACAGTTTTAAAATTTTCTCTCTAAAGGTATTGTTTTCCATTTGGACGCCCAGAAGGAGCCTTAAAAGCTACGCTGTCACTGCTTGAGAGGGTAATATTTTCCCACACACTTTTGTTTTTTTTGTTTTTTTTTGCATAATTTTATGATATACAGTCAAACCAAAATTTATTCAGACACCTTCAACATTTCTCATATTATCACAGTTTATTCGCTATCGTTTAGAAAATGGTAATAAAATATGACAAGAACTCAGAGTTAAACTGTGTCAGAACTTATACATCTTAGTGCCACTAGACATATCAGGTGAACTGTTTCCCACAGCCTCCCTCTTTCTGTTATAGAGTCACAATAAGAAACCTGTGAGTGTGTATGTGGTGAGAGGTTGAACACCTCAGTGCTAGTAGCAGGGGGCTGTGGTAATTTGTAGTGTCTTTGTATTGCGGAGGACTCTTTATTTGACCACGGACAGGGAGGGGGGAGTTTAGGCCCTTCCAAAAAGCCTTGCCTGAGGAGGGGATGACACACACACACAAACTCACATTTAGACATACACACTAGGAATTGCACCCGCTCATAATGCACAGTGCAGTTGCATATATTGTTGAAAGAGTCTGGGCAGATATCACTAGAAAATGTATGCAAATGTCTCTTTTAAATCTTTTTTTTTTCCTGTGGTCGACAGAAATGTCACATAAATTGCACCAGGCAAGTAGCAATAACTATTACTTAATTTACATGAGGTTTTTGCTCACAAATACTTGCAAAAGTGAATTTACCCCAGAGCATTTACAGGTATGAACATGTATGCATATGTAAATACACTCAAATAAAGAGCTGGGGCTCTTTCAGAAGATAAAAGTAGTGTCATATTCTCACTTTTTTCCTCTTTCTCTTTAATAATATATGTGGTTAATTAAAAAGTTGAGCAGTTTGTCTGAATCTCTCATTAACACATACCTTTTAAAGAGGATGAATAGAAAATTATTTATAGTGCTTGTATAAAAGTCATGCGTCTTGCCTGTTTTGGGACCCTGTGTTTGTATCTGTGACCCTTGTTACCCTAATGAGACAAGCAGTTGCATTCATTTGTGCGTGTTTCGCCTCAGGCCTGATGGAATCGGTACTGTCACAGTAGAAGAGAAGGAACGGTTCGAGGAGATCAAAGAACGACTGCGCGTACTGCTCGAAAACCAGATCACACACTTCAGGTACATCACTGTCAGTCTACACAGCATCAGATAATACCAATTTAGGTAAACCGATTACCAATCAGTGCTTAATTTTGTTCAGTCTGTGGTGTAAAGAGGTTGCATTAGCAATTAAAGAAAAAACACTTAAGCAAAACATGGTCAGGTCAAAGTGTCTGAATAATTTTTGGTCCCAAATTTTTATCCGTTTTACTGGTAGTCCACTGTATGAAGAATTTTTGGGTGTAATATATCACAGTTTACTTTATTTTGCTATCCTCACTTTACATAAATGAACTATAGTGTCCTGCACCCACTAGTAAAAAATATCAAAAATTATATCTGGTGTCTGAATAATCTTTGGTTTGACTGTACATATATATTATGTATGTATGCACGTGTGTGTGTGTGTGTGTGTGTGTGTGTGTGTGTATGTATTGAAAAAGCATATGACACAAAGTAAAAAAGACCTACAAGCTAAAGTAAATATGCATCTAATTTCTAATTTGGTTTTGCAGGTCTTAATGAAGGACATTGTGACACCCGCACCTCAAGACGAGGTGAAGACAGTGGTCCGTAAATGTCTGGAGCAGGCAGCTTTAGTGAACTACCAGCGTCTCTCAGAATACGCCAAGGTGGAAGGTAGGAGGCACATAAACCAGTTTTGCAGAGTTTCTTCTCCTCTCTGCTCTGTTATCAGTAATATAGCACTTGACATATTCCTCTCGTAGAAACACTGCTTAACAACAGTGATGCTCAACTAACCAGTATTCCATGGAGGCAATGCTGAAATGCCACAGTTGATTTTTTTTTTTCATAAAAGGAATGCTTACAATGGAGCAATAATTAACTGTTGGTGTGTGTAATGGCTTTTTATGTTGTCTTATCTCTACTAGTCTTCTAAGACACTTGAGATAATTGTCCTGTAGTATGTACCCAGATAGTAATTGTATATATGTATATAATTTATTTATAATATTAATAATAATAATGTTTTTAAAAGGTCTTGTTGGTCCAGGTTTGTTTTAGCTCTTTCTAGCTGATTATAGAGTAAAAATGCATTCAATTCCCCCTCTCAAACCCTGGCCTCAGTGCCATATTGTTCTGCTCAGTGGTTTCTTGCTGCCCTCTGTGGATGGTTGCATCTTTCCTGTGGTTTAGCTTTTAGGGCTAGAAGTACTGTACAGCAACAAATACACTTTTCCTTTCCAGCTCTTCATCACCTTTCCAGCCCCCCTGCTTCATATGTTTATTGCAGAATTGCTGCCTATTTACTAGCTTTCTTTGTGTCTTTTTTCCTCTTTCTTTCTCCTTCCATCTCTTTATCTCTCTCTGCTCCCTCCCTCTGCGCTTTCCTCTTGTTTATTGGCTTTTCTTCTTATTTGGAGCCCTCTCTTGTTGAGCCAGTTTGAGAAGCCAATATACAGTGCAAAGCTGGATTGCCCACTCAAGCAACACACATTTGTGTGTTGCAAGTGAGACGGTTTCTTTCATAGGCATGGACAGCTAAACTGTGGCTTACACACAGGTGGTCTTTGATGTCAAATAATGGCCATGTTTACAGGACAAGTGTTTTTATTTTTGTCTGGAATGTTTTTTTTTAATATATTTCCTTTTCTAAATAATTTTCAATGACTGTCCATGTTCATGAAGAAATATGACTTGGCACTGCAGATACTGAAGGAGAAGCCCTTAGTATCTGTTTGCCAAATGATGTCGATGTTGTTCCCTATTGATTGCTGACCACTAAACTGAATGTGACTTTTGTACTAACCCAAACTAACCAATAGCTTGCAACACACTCACAAGTCTTTCCAGAGACTAAGACGTTCAGCTGGATTCAAAGCAAGGCTAATGGTGGAAATCAACAGAATAACTAAAAACTGCAAGTCTGAAGTGACTAAACCAAAAGTTTTTTTTTTTCACCAAAACTATTTACAATGAGTCCAGTGCAATGTTTGTCATTCTGAAAATAGTTCATGCACTATCCATCAAAGGTTTGGAATAAATGTTTTTGAAACAATTATCTTATAAAAAAATAAAAAAATACGTTTGTAAGGACACATAAAACTGTTTAAAAGTAACAGTAAATAAATTTAAAATGTTACAAAAGATTTCTATTTCAAGAAAATGCTGTTCATTTGAACATTTCATGAAAAATCATAAACAAATATCATGGTTTTCACAAAAATATTGAGCAGAAAAAGCTGTTTTCAACACTGAAAATAATAAGAACCATTATTAATAATTGAGCAGATCATTACTAGAACCATTATTAATAATTAGGCAGATCTAATCAGAACATTAGAATTGATTTCTGAAGGATCATGTGACACCGAAGACTGGAAAAAGGGCTCAGCTTCGCCATCACAGGAATAAATTGCATTTTATAATATATTATAATAGAAAACAGGCATTTTAAATGAATTATTTCGCAATATTACTGTTTTTACAGTATTTTTGATCAAAATCATTAATGGAGCCTTGGTGAGGATAAGCAACTTCTTTCAAAAACATACAATATTTTAATTATTCCAAACTTTTGACTGGTAGTCTATATTTGAATAAAAATGAATGACCTTCCTTCCAAATAAACAATAGTGACAAATTGTTACAATAATAGGTCCCACTTTATATTAAGTGGTCTTAACTACTATGTACTTACACCAAAAAGAAGTACAATGTATTTATTGTGTTCATATTGTTTTGCAGATGGCTTTTGCTGCTATTGAGGTGGGATACTGGTAAGGTTAGGGACAGGTTTGGTGGTATGGGTAGGTTTAATGGTTGGTTAAGATGTAAGGGATGGGTCAACATTGTAATTATAAATGTAATTGCATAAATTAATTACAGATGTAATTACATGCAGGTATTTTTTTAAATATAAGTACAATGTAAAACATGTATGTACACAATAAGTGCATTGTATCAAATGATTAACTTAAATGTAAGTACATAGTAGTTAAGGCCACCTAGTATTAAGTGGGATCCAATAATATGTTTAAGACTTGAGTTGAGGGAGTTTATAGAGTTTTAAATCTTTGTGCGTTTCATAGAGCTTTAAGTCTTCATGCATACTGACCTACAGATCATATCAGGACTGATTGATCACTAATAATTTTGAGATGCAGTAGATCAGTTACTAGGCTTTTTGCCAACCCTGCCAGGCAACTTTCCATGCCACTAAATTTGGTCAAAAGCCCCTTATGGCACATGCAGCCGTTGTGCTTCTTTCTCTCTCTTTCTCCTCTGACCCCTTGCTCTTGCATGCCCTGATCCTCTTTTATAGGGAAAAAGAGAGAAATGTATGAGCATCCTGTCTTCTGTTTGGCGTCACAAGTGATGGATTTAACCATTCGTGAGTACCCTGCTCATCTGGAGCCACTCCATCACTTCCGCCACCCCTCTTTTTCTTTTCTTTTCTCGTTTTTTCGTTCTCGAGCACTTTCACAAACAGTTATTCCCTCATGCCCTGACCGGCACCATCCTCTTCTCTTGCTTGCAGCCTGCTTGCCTTTTTCTTTGAGTTTGTCACTTGCATCTTAGGTTGAGTGATTCTGCCACAGGTCTTCCTGTCGCTTTGATCAGACCATCCCGTCCAACTGAGTCAGTGTGGCAGCTGTTCTTTCTGTTTTCTGCTTATTCTTTCTGTTTGTGACTTGAATGCATTTTTACTTTGCTTTTGTGTAAGTCACCCCTCCCCACCTCTTTCCGTTTATCGATGTGTCCCAGGTTTACAGTATTGGTCAGGTACAGAGTGAACAAAAATAATTGACATTATCTCCCAACCCAGGAACAAAACAGGGATTCTGACGCGGTTTTCAGACACATTGTGTTTCAATCGTTTTTTTTTTTTGTCTGTAATCCACTCCAACAGCTTATCACTGTGCGTCTTCACTGTTTTTCTGTCTGTGATTTGGTTTATTGTTTCTGTCTTGGGTCAAACTTGATTTCAGACATGTTTCTGGTCTAAAATTGTAAAAGCAGGGGTGTAAAGTACTTGAGTAATTGTACTTTATTACTACACAGGAATTTCTGCTTTACTGAAGTACTGTACGTATACTGAGGGAAAAAATGCTTTATACTCTGAATATCTAAACAAAATAGTAAAAAGTAGAAAGTCTGGTCACAGGTCTGTGTGGCTTAAATTTTTGTGCAGCTTATTATTTTTTTTTAGGAATCTTGGTCCAGTTTTTCTGCATTTCCTTGTATAGAAAGTTCAAAAGTTAAAATTCTTTATTTTCACTTTTGATAAATGCTTCCTTGTTGGATACAATTTTAAATGTTTAATTTAATTTAAAAACAGCCAACAGAATTAATTTTTTATGTGGTTATTCTTGTTTTTGAAGAGATCAGCAGTCACCACAAAATGGCCTTTCAAGCAGTTAATAATTGTTTATTAATGCATTTAGTTAGCTAGTGGTCACTGTGCTAAATTTAAAGCAATTTTAATATTTTTTTTACTAAACTCTGATAATTGTGGAAGCCTTTTTATTTTCACTCAAGTATGTTTTGCTTTTGACGCTGTATTTTTACACCCCTGTTTAAAAAAGGTTTGTTTTTCAACCTAAAACAACCACTCCGTTAGAGTTTCTTTCACACAGTCTCTCATGGAATGATAGAGTGGATCACGGGTCTTTCACTGTTTAGACAGCCCTGTCCTTGAACGCCTCTTTCTGTCTTCTTCTGTCCTTCTCTTTCTACTTCCCGATCAGATCTCACATCTGAAACAAAATGAAAGCTTATCCCTTCTCCCTTTTCTCTTTCCCCTTCTTTCTCCCTTCCCTCTTCCTTTCTTTTTCTCTTTCTTTCTTTTTAGTAGAGAAATCTCAGAGGGATCAGAAGGATGCAGGTGACATCTTTTGTCTGACTTACTATTAAATTCATTTTAAGACAGCCCCTCACCCTCCCCGAGCTCTAAACATAACCAGCTCACAGCATTCACATGGCAAGTTAAGCAGACGTAAAGGGAACCATGGGAATGTTGGGACAACGTTATGAAAATGTCTCCTACACTTTGCACTCTCCTAAACATTGCATCTTAATGTAGATGCATTTTCCATGAGCTGGTAAGCGCTTTATAAATACATTACCAGTCTATGGAACATGCAGAGTGAGTATTTCTTTAATTCTTAAACTTCCAAAAATCGAAATAAATAAATAATAATAATTTGCCTATGTTAATTACAATTAAAGTGATACTCTCTCTGCACCAAGTGCGTGATTAAAGTAACACTTTACTATAAGATTCAATTCTTTAACATTAGTTAATGCATTAGATATCATCAACTTGCAATGAATACCTTTTTTTTTTACAGCATTTATCAATCTAGGTTAGATTATTACATTTATTATATATTAAAAATATATATTGTATATAAATATACTACTACACGATACACGTTTCATTATTCATGTTTGTTCACAGAACATTTACTAATGTTATTTTATAACATTATTATTTCAAAACATTAAATGTTAACTGTGTGTCTATCAATTAGCATTAACCAAGATTAATAAATGTTGTAAAACAGTTCATTGCTTGTTTATATATATATTACTTAAGGCTAATGCTTACAAATTGAACCTTAGTGTAAAGTGTTACAGAAAAATCTCTAATGGGTCAAATAGCAATACTGATGCACTGTTAATGATTTTTTTTCAGTTCATATCATATTGCTGATTTTCCATTAGAGTAAATATGGTGACATGACGGAGTCTGTGTGTGGTTTCTGAAACCTTAACAAAAATATCAAAAAAATACATATAGTTAATCTACAAAGTACAGTATGTCATGGATTGTTTTAGAAACCCTCCATTCATGTCTTGAATTAGGGAAATCGGGTATTTCAAAATGTCTAAGTCTTTTTGGATGCTTTTGAAAAATAATCCAAATGTCAAAATGCTGTTCATCGCAATTGAAATACCTGATTTTGCGCTAGTACATGACATGTCGTCCCTGCATGGACAGTAACCCTTTAAAAGGCCACGGATATTATATTTTGTGAAAGTCTTCAGTCCTACTGAAGGAGCTAAAGATGACTGAGATACAATTAGATGAAAGGTCAGAGGGTTAATTCACATTTAAGGGGCGTGTGCTTTGTGTTTAGTGATGAAAGCACTGTTGACTGAGAGGGGGTGTGACTCTTCAAAATGATGTTAATTGTTTTGACATTTGTCACACAGCAAATGACTTCACTTCCTAGTTCCTCTGTCTTTGTGTTCCTCCATCAAAGTGCCACATTTACCACAGTCAAAAAAAGACAATGCTGAAAGATCTCAAAAACTGACAGCGCAAACAAATCTTTGTTCAAAACCAACAGCAGCTACACAAACAAAAATCAGTTAGGTTGTCTAAATCATCACATAAACACACCCTCTCAGCATTATGAGCTACAGTATAAAACATGTATCCATACACCATGGTCTCATAAATGTCTCTTTACTTTACAATCCCATCCTTAACCAAAAGCAATAAACAATTTGCTTTATATTGTGTGTATTCGTCATGCTTAAGACCATTGAATATATTTCCATTTTCACAACAGTCCACTATAAACTGGTATATGATTTCTTTAATTTCATACTCTTATATTTAAATGAACTCCTGTCGTTCTCCATGTCATATAATGACAGATGAGATAGACAATGAAGGGTACATTGAAATAGGACATGTTTAAGAGAGAGGTGCTGCCAGCTTGTATTGACAGAGAGAGGTAGGAAATGAGATGACATAAATTCCTGCATGTGCTGAACATTATGCATGATGACTATAACATATTTGTTGTCGTTTTTATCCTTTCTTTTCCCTCAGTTCCTTGGTTTGACTCATTAAACTTGCGTTGCTCTTTATTGACTCATTATGGTTCGTGTCTACAGAGCTGAGTGTTGACAGAGTGTCAAGATTATGCTAAATCGTTAACTAAGACAGCAGAGTTGATACATGCAGCAGCTAATTTGTGGTTCATCAAGTCAGTTTTTTTTTTTCCAGAGAGAACATTTATGAAATTCAAATGAAAATTTAGACATAATTCTGAACTTTACCCATCTCTTACCTACTCTGTAATTTTAATTATCATCTAAATTTGTTGTCTTCATAGCAGATATGCTTATGAAGTGAGTCCTCGGAAAAGGATTTAAATTAAATACTATTTAATTCACTGTTAAAACATAATGTATTTTTCTGCTTTGCAGACAGTACATATTAAGTTTAAAATCACATGAAGTGAAATGCAGTTTACTTTAGGCATCAGACAGGCTGAGGAAAGTCCAGTGTTTTCTGTGTGCTTGTATTTGTATGTCTGTATTAACTGTTGTACCTTTGTGCCTCAGAAAATGTAGGGCGCTTAGTCACACCTGCCAAAAAGCTTGAGGACACGCTCCGTCTGGCCGAGCTGGTCATAGAGGTGCTCCAGCAGAATGAAGAACATCATGCTGAAGTGAGTGTGCCAGACATTACGTGGTAGACATGCTTAAATATACAAGGATGAAAAGAAATATGTCAGGGGCATAGTTATGTGAAAACAAACAATGCTGATTCAATAATAAGACCTCAGAGCAACTTCAAATGTTTTCAATAATAATAATATTAAAAAACAAAAAAAAAGGGTCCTCAATGGCTGCTAGCTCTATTTAGATGACATTCCCCATTAGAGCAGCCGTCATCATCTCACAGACAACAGCAGAATATATGTGACCCTGGACCACAAACCAGTCATAAGGGTCAATTTTTTAAAATTGAGATTTATACCGCATCTGAAAGTTGAATAAATAAGCTTTCCATTGGTGTATGGTTTGTTAGGATAGTACAATATTTGGTTGAGATACAACTATTTGAAACTCTGGAATCTGAGGGTGCAAAAAAAATCAAAATACTGAGAAAATCGCCTTTAAAGTTGTCCAAATGAAGTTCTTAGCAATGCATATTACTAATCAAAAATTAAGTTTTGATATATTTACAGTAGGAGATTTACACAATATCTTCATGGAACATGATCTTTATTTAATATCCTAATGATTTTTGGCATAAAAGAAAAATCGATAATTTTGACCCATACAATGTTTCATTGGCTATTGCTACAAATATACCCCAGCGACTTAAGACTAGTTTTGTGGTCCAGGGTCACATATGTGTGTTTTTGTGTTTTTAAATTATGTGCTCCGCAGGCTACACACCCAAGTACGGGAGGTCAGGCGGTACAGTATTTTTTATTTTTTTCTGTCATCAGTGGCATACCCTGCTCTAGCATGCCAGTCTCATGATCTGGCCTGCCCTGGAAGAGGCTTTACATGGGCATAGCAAATCAGGAGTCAGGCATCTGCAGGGTGGATTTATTTAATTTCAGTTCAGCTCATTCTAAGTTAATTAAAGAGTTAAATTCAGAACTAGATAGATAGATAGATAGATAGATAGGTAGATAGAACTGAACTGAAATTACTGTCACATTGACTGAGTACATTCCAGTTTGAAGGCATCATAGTCAATGGACAAAATTACTACAGCTGTGCTAAGTTGTTCATCATCATTTCAGTTTATTTCAAGTCTATTACTCTGTCTTTTTTGTTTTCTTTTGTAAATTCCATTTACACTTCTAGTACCAGGTTCATTAAACCATTAAAGGAATAGTTCACCCAAAATTCATTAAGAACAAAAAGAGGATATTTTGAATTATGTCTTTTTTTGTCTGTCTGTCTGTTTATTTGTTTGTAGTCCATACAATGAAAATCAGTTGGGTCCAATGTTGGTTGGGACCACACTGACTCTAATTATATAAACAAAAAGATTAGTCAAAATATCTGCCTACAGAAATGGCTACAGGTTTGGAACAACATAGTCATACTTTACTCACCAGAATTATTCACTTTTGGGTGGCTTATCCCTTTAAGCACATAAAATCATTTTAAATAAATATGTCCACTAAAGTGCATGGGATTGTTTATGGTATTTTACATAGTCCAGTCATTTATCATGCCCTTAAAATTGCATGTTCAAATGTAAATGTGCATCATGTACATGCACAAAATAATTTAATACATTTGATAAATTGATGGACATACATATATATCATGTAATTTTTAAGCCATCAGTGACAATTCCACGTCAAAACCTAGAATCTTTACAAGCGTACCAAACTGTCTTAAGCATAAGAATGATTGAATTATTAAACATTATTTCTTGTGTTTGTTTGCTTCCTTTTGATCAAGATCACTGTCAATCATTCTTAACTGTTTTCACATTGTTTTCCAATTGCAATTTAAAGCCCTTTAATGCTGAAGAATTTATGATAATCAAGTACTCAATCCAAAACACAGAGCGAAGAAAATCTCACGTAACTCTCACTGTTTTTCATGACTTGTTTGTTGGCTGGAAAACGTTGGACAGGGTAAAGAGGTATGTAGACCATAGAGTCCCCCTCCATGTGCATGTCGCAGCCGCTGTACCATGGATGGAGGGATTTCCACCTTTTCCCCCTAATTTCGTCCTCCCCATCTCTGCCTGGACACCCCATCCTTCCCCTGGTCAGCTGTCGCTGTGGAGCATTGAGCAAGTTGCTTGTTTCCACAAGCACAAGGGGACAGTGCTTCACCTGTGGAAGCAGACACCCCAAAAAACCTCTGGTCTCATTTTCACCCTTGCACAACCCCAATAATCTCCAAACTCTCCTCTGTTTTGTGTTTTTCAGCTTGGTTTGGTCTGCTAGCTTCACTTACCTGCTCTGACAACAAATATAAAACTGTGTAACAAATGCACTTATCTGTGTTTTTTGGGAGAGATGTTGCAAGGAAAAAAACTGGTCTCAAAAATACTGGTATGAAAATTTGTTTGAGTGGTCAGTGACAACAGCATGCCTTTTTAAAGGAGAGGAAGCCATGATCTACATTAACTTTTCATTTGTCTAACACGCTTGATGCATATCTACAGGCCAGATGTGTTACACACAGCAGCGCGGTTTGATCAGCAGCAGAGGAATCTCATATACAGAAGACATAATTGCAATCTTAAAAATATATATGCAATAGAAATAACCTTTTTTCTGAACTTTTTTATTATTATAAAGAACCTTTTGTGCAATGTAAATGTTTCATGGATGTTAAAGGTCTTCATGGAACCAACAACGCCAATAAATAACTTTTATGTTTAGGAGTGTATTTAAAATGATTTTGTTTTGAACAGAGAAACAATGCTAATAATTACTGAGATTGTGCTGCTAATCAATGCTGCTGCTGCATGCTGGGAATTTGTTTGTTACAAAGGCTTAAATTCCTGTGCATGGACTTCACATCTGCAAAATGGAAAGTAAATAAAGGATATACTTTAAATATAAATCAATGTATGTGAATTAGACATTAGCTATGCTTTTTAGAGGACGGAGTAGCATGAGAGTTTTAATGCATGAGATAAGCTCATGACACGCCACAGACACAAAGATGAAAAATTGCATTACTGGAGAGTCTAGCATTAATCTCAAAACTGTTTCAGTTTAATTTTTATAGATCTGTGGACTGTCATGCCCTTACATATAAGAGAAAGGACTAAACTTGAGTGTATGTCTTTATATTACAAGGCTAATTTTATTTTTGATTTCATTTCCCCCTTTTTTCTGGCTCTTGTGTTGCCTCGGTTTCTCTTTCTCTCGCTGCAGGCATTTGCTTGGTGGTCAGACCTGATGGTTGAACATGCCGAGACGTTTCTGTCTCTATATGCTGTGGACAATAATCATGGTTATCATAAACGAATAAATGAAATGAATGAAATTGGAAATTGTCATATCTACAGTCCATACTATTTGCATATTTGTGATGTTGCATGCCTGCAATAAGTTACAAATTGCAACAAAGCGGAGCTTTAAGAGACAATATAGAAGAATTAAGGGCCAAATAGCAAACCCTGCAGGGGGTCGTACCAACACATTGAATGTAAAGAGTTTGCTCAAGGCCTTATCACGTCTCTAATGAACTGAAGTCAATGGGGTGCTGTCCATGGTGCTAAAGCCACACTGCCATGGGCTGCAGTTGACTAATTATCCTAGTGGCATTCTTTGCACAGCTTGACAGGTACTTGTGTTGCCTCGGTTTCTCTTTCTCTCGCTGCAGGCATTTGCTTGGTGGTCAGACCTGATGGTTGAACATGCCGAGACGTTTCTGTCTCTATATGCTGTGGACATGGACGCGGCACTGGAGGTCCAACCACCAGACAGCTGGGACAGCTTCCCTCTCTTTCAGTTGCTCAATGACTTCCTGCGCATTGACTGTGAGTATTTGCAATGATCTTTTCTGGAAAGGTCCACATATTTTATGCCTTATCAAATGAATATTGTAGTTTAAATACAAGGTCATTTCTATTGACACCATATGTGTCTCATATACTGCCAGAAACATTCTTTCAAACATTCAAGAATTTATTTTAATTAATATACAGTGGGTACGGAAAGTATTCAGACCCCCTTAAATTTTTCACTCTTTGTTATATTGCAGCCATTTGCTAAAATCATTTAAGTTAATTTTTTTTCCTCATTAATGTACACACAGCACCCCATATTGACAGAAAAACACAGAATTGTTGACATCTTTGCAGATTTATTAAAAAAGAAAAACGGAAATATCACATGGTCCTAAGTATTCAGACCCTTTGCGCAGTATTTAGTAGAAGCACCCTTTTGATCTAATACAGCCATGAGCCTTTTTGGGAAAGATGCAACAAGTTATTCACACCTGGATTTGGGGATCCTCTGCCATTCCTCCTTGCAGATCCTCTCCAGTTCTGTCAGGTTGGATGGTAAACGTTGGTGGACAGCCATTTTTAGGTCTCTCCAGAGATGCTCAACTGGGTTTAAGTCAGGGCTCTGGCTGGGCCATTCAAGAACAGTCACAGAGTTGTTGTGAAGCCACTCCTTCGTTATTTTAGCTGTGTGCTTAGGGTCATTGTCTTCTT
The DNA here is from genome assembly GCF_001515625.1 of Sinocyclocheilus rhinocerous. Classification (NCBI taxonomy): domain Eukaryota; kingdom Metazoa; phylum Chordata; class Actinopteri; order Cypriniformes; family Cyprinidae; genus Sinocyclocheilus; species Sinocyclocheilus rhinocerous. Next base: position 807,019 of record NW_015662957.1, read on the forward strand.
GGAAGGTAAACCTTCGGCCCAGTATGAGGTCCTGAGCACTCTGGAGAAGGTTTTCATCCAGGATATCCCTGTACTTGGCCGCATTCATCTTTCCCTCAATTGCAACCAGTCGTCCTGTCCCTGCAGCTGAAAAACACCCCCACAGCATGATGCTGCCACCACCATGCTTCACTGTTGGGACTGTATTGGACAGGTGCCTGGTTTTCTCCACACATACCGCTTAGAATTAAGGCCAAAAAGTTATATCTTGGTCTCATCAGACCAGAGAATCTTATTTCTCACCATCTTGGAGTCCTTCAGGTGTTTTTTTAGCAAACTCCATGCGGGCTTTCATGTGTCTTCCACTGAGGAGAGGCTTCCGTCGGGCCACTCTGCCATAAAGCCCCGACTGGTGGAGGGCTGCAGTGATGGTTGACTTTCTACAACTTTCTCCCATCTCCCGACTGCATCTCTGGAGCTCAGCCACAGTGATCTTTGGGTTCTTCTTTACCTCTCTCACCAAGGCTCTTCTCCCCCGATAGCTCAGTTTGGCCAGACGGCCAGCTCTAGGAAGGGTTCTGGTCATCCCAAACGTCTTCCATTTAAGGATTATGGAGGCCACCGTGCTCTTAGGAACCTTAAGTGCAGCAGAAAGTTTTTTGTAACCTTGGCCAGATCTGTGCCTTGCCACAATTCTGTCTCTGAGCTCTTCAGGCAGTTCCTTCCAACACATTGAATGTAAAGAGTTTGCTCAAGGCCTTATCACGTCTCTAATGAACTGAAGTCAATGGGGTGCTGTCCATGGTGCTAAAGCCACACTGCCATGGGCTGCAGTTGACTAATTATCCTAGTGGCATTCTTTGCACAGCTTGACAGGTTGTTGTCTGGTAACCTATTCTTGATATTGGATTGCTTTTTCTTCTGGGAGAGCTTGAGAAATCAAGAGTGTATACTATGTATAAAATAAACAATTTAACAGCCTTTTCCTTTTTAAAGTATATTTAAATTGTATTTTATTTTTGAATATTGTTTCCCTTACATTCACATGCTTGGTATTTATTTGTTTGTTAGCTTGCTTTTTGTTTGTATTTGTTTATTTTTGTTCTTCTGTCTCTTCCTCTTCATCTATGAGAGATTGTGTCTTAGAATTAATATCTTAAATTAAAAAAATTGAATTATTCTTGACTTCGTGTGGGGAAGTCATGGCCTAATGGTTAGAGAGTCGGACTCGTAACCCAAAGGTTGCGGGTTCGAGTCTCGTACCGGCAGGGATTGTAGGTGGGGGGAGTGAATGTACAGCGCTCTCTTCCACCTTCAATACCACGACTGAGGTGCCCTTGAGCAAGGCACCGACCCCCCAACTGCTCCCCGGGCGCCGCAGCAAAAAATGGCTGCCCACTGCTCCGGATGTGTGTTCACTGCTGCACATTTGGATGGGATAAATGCAGAGCACTAATTCCGAGCATGGGTCACCATACTTGGCCACATGTCACGTCATTTTAAAGAAGGGAGTAAAGGTCTTTTATATACATGGTCTGTTTTTCAGCATTCCAGCAGAGAAAGACCTTCTTATCCATCTTATTTTCAAGGGCTCTAAATTATAAACATGATCAAGACATTGTACATCCTTCTGTCATCTGATTGATGCTTCAAATTTTTTTAGCAAGTAAAAAGCCTTTTAGTGTAATTCTGAAAATATCCGCCTTCATGTCGATTCATGTGTCTTTTTCCTGCACAATCTTTGCTGATTTTATAACATAAATGTAAAATATTTTGCATTGTTAGTAATATTTCAAGAAGAACACTTACTGGTCTTTTTAAAAATCATCTCCAAATTGCATATTTTTGCTCAGTTTGGACCTCTGAGTTTTTTCTTCTTTTTTGAGTATTAGCTCCATATTCTCAATATATCATATATGAGCCATAAAAGCTTGATGCAATAAATATGATACTTAAAAAAACACAAATGCAAACTTTTAAAATTAATTATATTTTGTCTAAAGTTCCAATAAGCTTAACAGGGTTAAACACAATCTAGTTTCATCTAGTTCCCCAATCTAGCCCCATGTAGTTCCCCGTAAACCCACACACATATTACTCCTCGCTACAACACAGAGACACATATCACCTCCCTCTGGCCTCCTCACACACAAGCACACTCGCATAAACACAAACACAAACAAACACCATCGAGCGACAGCCTACAGCGTGCACTACATCTGTGGAACAGGACATTCAGCATGGAAGGTCAGTATCGTCCTGTGCCTGTAGCACTGAGCTAGGCATGAAACAGCCTTAACACCAGACAGGCGCTAAAGCAGAAGCTATTCTTGCTGCTAATGAGGTCTAAAACAGAGGAGCCTGGGAGACCCCACTGCCCCGGCCACTTGCTCGCGGACAAACACAGTCAAGTGTACAACCACCGCCGCTCAAGTGGCTAATTGGAACAGAGCAATCAGGGAAGCAAACAAACATGGCACCTACTGCGAATGATCGACCTTGAGTACAACAAGAGAGATAGTGAGAGAGCGAAGTGAGAGAAATAGAGATGCTATGACTCCTATGCTTAGTCATTACATGCTAAAAAATGCATGTTTCCACCAATACAGTAGACTTTCTTCAGTCTTCAATTCTCTTCACTTAAGTGTCACTGGATCCTAAAGAAATCATTTTTTAAAAAATTAGAAAGTTTGCCACTGACTACTTGGGCCTTTTTTGTTGTTTTATTTTATTTTTGTGTTTACTACTTTTTTTTTTCTTTTGCTAAAAATTATCCAATCCAAACATCAGAGTTTAAACAGCATCTAGACATGTCCCAAATTTTAATGAAAGGGTTGCAAAAATTGCAACCAATACGATAAATCAAAAATCACTCATATAATATTTAGTTTGATCTCCTGAAATTAACAAAAATTGTCAGGCCTTACCACAGCATGTATCCTGTTGAAAGTGCCATAACACTTCAGTGTTTTGCCACCTTAATTTTTCAGATTTGCTTAGTCACACATTGTCTGCTGTTACTACTAGATGTCAGCAATCATTCATTCTGTTCTTTCTCTCTTTCCCACTTTTCGTTTTCGCTGTTTCAGATAATCTATGTAATGGGAAGTTTCATAAGCACCTGCAAGACCTGTTTGCCCCTCTGGTGGTGAGGTATGTGGATCTAATGGAGTCCTCCATAGCTCAGTCCATACACAGAGGATTTGAACGAGAGTCTTGGGAACCTGTCAAGTAAGCAAAACACGTTTTCATTTTAAACGTTTATGATGAAGATGTTAATTCAGTACAGTTATAAAAAAATAAAAATGCATGCATGGCCTTCCGCAGTCTTCTTGTGTTCAGAAACAGCTAAATAGATACCAACAGACTGAAAAAGGTTTCACAATGTGTTTTGTGTCTTTTTGTTTTCCTGAATCTTTTTTAGCACGTCTATTTGTTTTTAACAGCTTAAAAGTAATTATTTTCAAGATGAAGGTTTTTTTTTCTTCTTTAACTAGCCCTAATTTTCTTACAGTCCAAACCAGCCCTGCTTGTTGAACTTGAAAAACAATCTTACATGATTCCCAAATATACCAGTCATCAGAATAACTTGGAATCACTCGACAAAGCAACATACTGGAAGACAAAGTGTGTGACTGTAAGAATGTTAATGCTAATTGAGTCAACAATCTGCACTTCAGCAGAAACAAAAGTGTGTGTTTTCTCGTAAAACCCAGAGCCAAAGTGGTGATGATGTGATTCACTACTTCTCATGTGCACTTCTCTTCTCTACAACACCATCATATCTCTGAATTAATTCTTCATCTTGTGCTCTAAACATACTGTACATAATGCTGTTTCTGTATCACCCACACTTTCTTTTGTGCATCAACATCAGTGCATTCTTTTTTCTGTGTTTTTTTTTTCCTTTTCCACAGGAGTTTAACAAGTAATCTGCCCAGTGTCAGCCTACCAAATGTGAATCTACAAATGCCTAAAGTACCAAATCTACCAGTGTCAGTTAATCTGCCACCAATGCAAATGCCTAGCTTTTCCACCCCCAACTGGATACCGGGTTTATCTGATACTGAGTGTGTACTGAGTCTGTACCGGATTCTAATACATGCATGCGTGGCCTTAGCATGAACATATTGTCTTTATTTTATACTGAATTCCAATTCGAATTCACCCCAGATCAATTGTAGGTATAAGTTTTCATGTGGAAAGTCTTTGCAATTGAGGACTTCAGAATTTCTAAAATGATATTATGGAACATCTAACATATTACATTATATATATATACAGTATACATATATATATATATTTTTTTTTTTTGTTGAGCCAATAGTTCAACCACAGATCGCTCCAGAACATTTCTATGTGTTTCCGATAAGAATTTCACAACTAAATTAAATATTTTTTTTACAGCTTAACACAATCTGTTGTTGATTTACTTTGTTTCTGATCATTGTCATGTGTCATAATGCACATAAAAGACAATAAACACAAACAGAAGCTTTGAAATTCTGCTTTAGATAAACATATGCTGTGCAAGAGGCCAGAATCTCACTTATTGAGTTTTTTTTTTTTTTTTTTTGTAGGTGAATATGATCAATTGTATTTATTTATTTTTCTTATTGGATCATATGATAGTGTGTTATATATTTACAATTTTAATTAACTGATTTTAGTCTTAGGAGAAGATTGGTCATTTGGAGACCCTTTTTCTGGGTTTAAAATGAATATTATGTCAGTGAAGTTAGCTTCTTTTTTAACAGCTTGTGTAACAAACAGTTTAAAAAAGGCTTACTTTAGAGCATTTTCATTAAAGTTTGAGTAGCTTGTAGCTTGACAAAGTACAAATTTCAAAGTATGCACATAAAAACAAAATGAAAAACATAGTAATAAAGCATTACATCTTGACTCACATGAAGATAACATTATAGTAGTAATATAAAATCTAATTTACAAATAGTTCTTAAAACTGTACATGCAGAATCAGCTACTTTCTTTACATGTGTGGAAATTTTCTACATAAACATTGCCTATGAATTAAGAATTTGTGATTTAGGGAGTTGTCAGAGGTGCGCCAAGGGAATTTTAGCTTATATTTAGACATGATAATTAAAAACTGATACTCCAAACCTTAGCGTATTACCACTTTCCAGATGAGAGTGAAATACCTTACGCACTGCATGTGTTGGAAAAAAATTACGTATGCACACACAGACATAATTATGCATGCTGAGTGAGACTCGGTGTAAATATTCCATCTCTAAGGTGTAATAGTGGGTAAACACCAAAGGTTGCCAAAACTAGACAACACCACCTCAAAATTTGAGTCTCTGTCTTGGCATGTCAGACTAAATTATTTCAACTTTGTAGAAATGAGTGTTTATAAATTTCAGTTATGTTATGTTTCAGGCTAAGGCCACATTATGGAAACAATTTTTAACCCAAAAACCCTATGCATGTTGAAGGGTTGGAAGATACAAATGACACACTATAAAATATATATGTTTTGCTAGCTAAATATTAAAGATGAAGTGTGCCATACTTCTGCACTAGCGGCACCAAACAGAATCACAAAAATAACTAGAAGGGAACATTTGTTAGGACAATTTGTTAAATGTTGGTTAGACTCTTCTTAATTCTGAAGAGTTTTAACACTGCTAAATATTGCTGCTTGATTACCAAGGTATTTTGGATGGATGGTTCTAATGTTTTCTGTGTGGACACATAAATGTCAAGCCAACATAAAAGCAATTTCAGACGTCTTTGTTCAGCCCTGTCCCAAACTCATGCCATTGGCTGAGCCAAAGTTGTTCATTTCAGCCACTAAAACAAAAAGATTGCAGTTTTGTTTGATGCTGCAAGTAGCACAGAAATTACACGCTTCACCTTTAACAAAATTATTCACAATATCATGGTCAAATGGTTAGATGCTCTTGGTTTCTGGTCATGAATAAGCAATGCTGCTTTAACATCTTGTATCTTTCCAACATCTTCCTCCTTTCCCTTTTTCTATTAGAATAGAGCAGGATACAGTTGTCCTTTCTCTTTCCTCTTGCTGTATTTGATAGGTAATGGTTCCTAGAGTAGTAGCACTCCAGTTGTAGCCTGTTTTAGGGTGTCAGGATGGGAATACTGAGGAAGATCAACCCCATCCCACTTTTGCTCCTGTCCTGTTTCCCTCATCTACAGTGCGACAGACAATGCTCTAAAGTGATATACAAGCTTCAGAGAAACAGGCATCTGCTTTCAGTAGAAACCAAATATAAGACTTTAAAAGGACTGGTTGTGTGAGAAACCCAAACTGCATGGTTTCTCACAACAGTCATTTTTGGTGTTTTTCACACGATGGCTTAACATTCTTGTTTGAGGTCTAATTTGGTAGATTTTAATAGAGTATCCTTTTATTTATTTATTTATTCATTTTAAATTTGAATTGCAAAATGTTGTTATAAAGTATTGTAAAAAAAAAACTCCCATTTTTCTAATTCATCATTTTCATTTCAAATTTTATTATCAGCACAACAGTTTCAGTGAAAATTAAAAAAAAAAATTATTTTAGTATTTTTCTATTAATCAGTGGTAACATACATCTTTGGATGCTTCTCCTTCAGTCATTTTGCAATGACTGGAGCCTTTATATATATATATATATATATAAATCGCAAAAAGTTTTTTATCATTGGAAAAAAATCATAAAGTAAAAAATATATAAATCAATTCATAATATATAAATGTGTTAAGATTATATATTGAATTGAATTGAATATACTGCTAAAATAAATAAATAAAATATTGATACAATTAATTATTGATTGTTGGTCAGTATCAGTCTTTCTTTTATTTATTTATTTATTTATATATTTATCAACAGACACTCACATACAGAAGTAGAAGGATGTGTAGAAATATATCCTACTGCTGTATGTGAGTGTCTGTTGAGTCTGAGACCCCATTTTAGCAGAATTGAGTATAAATGAATCAAGTGTGAAAGCTCCTACAGAGTCTTCTAACTAAATCTGGCTTCAGTGTGAAGCTCTCTGATTCAGTTGATCCAAAAATATGTTTCCACTGAAGATGCCTTGGCCTGCTGGCTGTTTGAGGACTCATACATGCGGCTGTAAGGAATGGAGTGAGAGTTAATCTGTTTTCTTCTATGATCCATTCTTCATTCACTTCAGACCATGTGGCCTTAAAATTGGCTCCATCCAAACAGATCTATGCCTTTAGTCAGATCAGTTGAAAGTCTGGGACTGTAGCTTCTCCTGCCACTTCATACACATACAGCCTTTACTTGTGATCTTGAAATTCTCTTTTGACATCATTCTGCATGTTTTATCTTTCCTGTACTCAAACAACCAGGGCTGCGTTTCCCAAAAGCATCGTAAGCTTAAGTTGATTGTAGCTCCATTGGTTTCAATGGGTCTACGATGTACTTAAGCATACAATGCTTTTGGGAAACGCAGCCCAGGCCTGACTGGTTATCATTTTGTTTTAGGATTAACCATTTATTTTTTCCATGGAACGATCGCCAATGAGGTTGTTCTGAAGTCATCAGAGCACCTCTGCAACGATTGGGAAGTGGTAAAAATAACTAAACCGAATGTGTCACCCTGGAGTGTGGACTTGAAACAGGTTTTGTCTTCTTTAACCCCCCACCTCCCTGCCCTTTGACCTTCCTACTTCCTGACCTTGGAGCTTTCCCTTCCTGATATACAGCTTTGATTAAAATAATTTAATGTATATCTCTGACTGTCTCCTCTGCACATGTCCTGGTGTTGGCAGTAATGGATCAGGGACATCAGAAGACTTGTTTTGGAAGCTGGATGCATTGCAGACATTCATCAGAGACCTGCACTGGCCAGAAGAAGAGTTTGCCAAGCACTTGGAGAGCCGACTCAAACTCATGTCCAGTGACATGATCGAGTCCTGTGTAAAAAGGTGAGACTTGAAAACATTGTTGACAGTTATTTGATGAACTTTGCAATGCTAATAATGTATTTTTCCTGTTTGAAGCTGCTTTGAAACAATCTGTAATGTATAAACAGCCATAGAATTGACTTAACTGCTGCATTTTGACAGTGGACACTTTATTTGTTCAAGACACGTTTTGGTTTGTCCTGCTGGTTTATCCAAAACTGTTTTAAGCAGCATTTTGTTCATAATATTATTATGACATCACATTAATTGAGAGACTACATCCTCACTTAGTAGTAATTTCACTTAAGTACACTTTAGTAAACAGTACATATAAGCAGTGAAGTCGTTTTTGTAAAATCTGCTGGCTTTTCCATTTGAATAACAGAAAAAGGGCTGGCTGATTTTCAGTATGCAGGCCCACATTTGTAATCCTTTTACTTGTTTTGAGGATGTCAAGCAGGACGTCTTCTTAACTGCATTCTTCCAGTCACTCTTAAGTCGTAATAAACTCTTTGTCATTGCTGTGAGTGAAGACGTGATTTGAAGTGCTTTAAGAAACTGTTGTATGTAATGTCATGGTAATTTGCTGATTCAGTAACAAGTAAAATAATCCACCCCTTTTCCTCTTCCAATCTACACAAAGAAGTTTTATTATGCTAAAAATGTGGAACATAAAACACTCATTTGTGTGTTTTGTTTATGTATTTATTTAGATCCTTTGCTGGATCTCAGTCATCTCATAAGTTACAGTTCAACCAAATATATAGTTTGCCTATATCTACTGTACTACTTAGAATGCCAGTTGCTAATGAGAGTTTAAAGGACTAGTTCACTTCCAGAATGAAAATTTCCTGATAATTTACTCACCTTCATATCATCCAAGATGTTCATGTCTTTCTTTCTTCCGCTGAAAAGAAATTAAGGTTTTTGAGGAAAACATTTTTCTTCATGATGGCCAACTTCAATGGTGGCCAATGGGTTGAAGGTTCAAATTGAGTGTTTCAGTTTCAGTGCAGCTTCAAAGCGCTCTACACAATCCCATCTGAGGAATAAGAGTCTTATCTTGCAAAACGATCTGCCATTTTCTAAAAAAAAAAAAAAAAAAATTATATACTTTTTAACTATACTTTTTATATACCTCTTTATATACCTTTCCAACGTGACTACGTAATGCACGAGGGTCGAGCTAGTGCAAGATGAGCATTTGTAGTTAAAAAGTATTTCAATCATGACAACTCTCTGAACATTTTAGCATGGTGATGGATATGACAATGTTAATGTATTTGGTCTTGGCGGAACAGATCTGCTACGCTGCTGCTGAATTGCTGCTGCTGTTGGTTATTGCTGTAGTTGTAAATTATTGCTGCTGCTGCAAGCAAGTACAGGAACTTGCTACTGCCAATGCATATGGCGATACGGTGCCATGAGTATTTAAGACATACTGCTGCTGCACAAATAGCATATAAAATAACCCCGTAGCAGATCTATACAGGTGAAGCTGGGGAAGGTGGAGGGTTTCAGAGAACTCTGAAAGCGCGCTGCAGGAATCTCAAGTGAATGCTAGCCAGCCATATAAATGCAAGGCAGTAAGCTCATTGGCTGCATATGCAGCATGAACCAATCAGCTTGTGCCAAGTCGTTTAACTCTCTGAATATCATCAGTTACATTAACACCCCGTCAGAATGTGCCATCTAGAGTTTCATGACTGAACAGTCAAATATATATTGAAAATATATATTTTGTAATTTTTTTTTTTAGAAAATGACAGATCATTTTGCTACATAAGACCCTTATTGCTCAGAAAAATCCTGGAAAGTTTTCATTAAAAACTTAATTGTGAGTAAATGAGTGGTGAGTAAATTATCAGGCAATTTTTATTCTGAAACTCTTAAATAGTCACATATATTTAGTCTTGTTTCCTGACTTTTTGACAATCCTACACCATTCTAAATGACCAAAGCAACCAATCAGAATTCGGTGTCCCTTGTGTTGTTTCAGAACCAGAGCAGCCTTTGAGGTGAAGTTGCAGAAGAGTCCACGCACTACAGACTTCCGTGTCCCCCAGTCCATATGCACCATGTTCAACGTCATGGTGGACGCCAAGGCCCAATCGGCCAAACTATGTGCCATGGAGCTCAGCCAAGAGGTAGACAACACTAACAAATGTATCTTTCTGTTCTCACTTACATCCTTATACACTTCTCATGTTCTCTATCTTTCTCATCATTGCAAACATGCACTTTCTCTGCCACAATTTTTCAAGTACAACACCCTCATAATGTGCTGATCTGCATACATCTTAGATTGAATATCAATTTACATAGTAAAATCCATTATTCTGTAGTGTTTTGAATTGCATGTATTCATCATATGCACCAGCCTACAATATATACAGCAGGTATATGTGAATTGAACATTGTTTTTATTCTCTACGATTGTAAATATATCATTTAAATGCATTTACTGCTGTAGATCTGAATGATTCACCAGCATGGCAATTTTCCATCATTTCTGAATTTTAATTTAATTTGACTCTGTGCTGGAATGAGACGTTTTCTTTTTCTCTCTGTTGCTCTCTAATTGTCACTGTCACCTTGTCTGCTGTATCTTTCTTTTCATCCCTTTTCTCAATCTTGTGAAAGTTTGTTAGAGAATGGGTAAGTGTGGCTAACAATTCAATTGAATTCTCACCTTTATGTCCCAAAGGTATAATTAGTAATCCTAGCAGTTTCCCCCAGTCCTGTGACACTTAAATTGTTTTGATTGTATTACCATATGTGATAGCTGCTTCTGAATATACATGTGCTAGAAGTGAGACATCTCATATCCGTAGCATCTTGAGACAGGTAATGATCTGAACTGAATTAATTACCCAGACGTATTTCATATGGGGTAAATGGAGACAAAGGGATTTTGAGTTGGCACAGATTATCCCAGGTGAAAACCACCAAACAGCTCAAGAAAGCTTGTTGCGATTTCTGCTCATTATGTCTTTCTTTTCCAGAGACAGTACCACTCGCAAATAGACAATCTCATCGAGGAGATGGTGAAAGAAATGATTACTTTACTCGTGGCAAAGGTAGCATTTAAGGAAAACAATATTCCTAAGTTATGTTTTGATATCTACATACAATTGCTTTATTCAAAAAGATAAATAAAACAGTAAAAGCAGACATTAATTTTCTAAATCATACTGTTTCTTGTTTTCTGTTCATTATTAAATCTCTTGAAATTCATAGCATGAAAATAATGATCAATTATGATAATTTAGCATTTTTAAAAAGACAATATGTTCTATTTTTTATTCTTTATTTCTGTTTTACAGTTTGTTGTGATCCTAGAGAGTGTTCTGGCAAAGTTGTCACGTTATGATGAAGGCACACTTTTTTCCTCCTTCCTGTCATTTACAGTAAGAACAAATAGTGGCTTAATTTATTAACAAACTCAGACAATTTTAATAAAAAATTTTACTTTAGCACAAGATGTTTTCACTCAAAATGCATTATTTCAATTTATTCTTATATTAAAAATTTGCAATCTTCTAAAGATGTGTTATCTTTCACTTTGCAGTATTGTATAAGTAAAATATTTATATTTAAATGATTATTTTAATTCTGATTTTTATGTCCCTTTTATTTGTAGGTAAAAGCTGCTTCAAAATATGTGGACGTACCTGTAAGTAACAACAGGATTTTTTACTGATGCTCATTTGATTTATCAATCAAACAGTTAATTGTTTATCCACCTTATTTTTCAGTGTGAAAGTAAGCAATTTTCTGTGAATGTGCAAGACTTTCAGTTCATTATCAGGCTGTAGGGAAATAGCGAGAATAATAACAAAGTGCAGTAAATGGTAAAACTGTTTGCACTACAAACCAGTGTGTTCATAATTAAGATAATACATTAAAATAAGATGGTAAGACACACTAGTTTGCAATATCATACAGCAAAAAAATGCTGTTTTGTACAGCTAAAAATAGCTGGAAGTGGATGAGACCGGAAGCCTCGCACATAAAATTTACAACTGGCCGCACCCGCTCTTACGTCTTAAATCAACTTTTGTTTCTTGTAGACATGAAACCTCAGTAGTAGAAGCATATTAGTTTGGATAATTCATTAATAGTAAGTTACACTTTGTTATCAGAAGATTTGTAACAGCTTTAAGATATGTCTAATAATTACCATGGCCTGCTGTGCAGGTGGCCATCTCTTAGCCCCAAATGGCCATTCATATGTATGTGGGAGAGAGTCGTCTCTGTGAAGCTCTCCCCTCTGCAGCAGACAGTGTGATGTGTGTGTTGTGCAACAAAAGCCCGTTGTGAAGATGCCGCTGGGTCCAACTCATTGCATTCAGCATCACATCACTGAGTTTCCTTCAACTGCCAACACATTTGGTCACGACGCGAGGCCTTTTAAATTAAAACCCTGTCAATGAATGCCGGAATGTCCTCTCGCTGTCTTTCTCTCTATCTTTATCGTTCTGCTGATGATCTGAGGGTTAGCAAATCTTATGTTTCCATGGTAATTGTTTGCTTAATACACAAAAGTATGTAAAAAGTATGTCTCACAAAATTTGCACCCTTTGAAAGGACCCATAGATGTGTGAAGTAAGTTCAATTTACAGCGTCTGACAATTACCAATTCTGATGACCTTCATATGCCTGCTGGCAAAGGAAGTGTTTAATTCTCCTCTGAGGCCGAGCAGGGGGGCAGAACACCCCAGAAGATTTACTCTGGCTTGATTTTTCACTTGCTGTTTTGTTGAATAGAATTGTATTAATCAAATAACATTGTTCTCCTGCCGGTCTGTTCAGACTTTGACAATGACAGCTCATTTTGCACACCTCAGGTTTTGACTATTAGACGTCTAAGAAAATGAGAAAGAAAACACTTTTTTTGTCTGCTTGTCAGATGAAATATAATTTGCTAATTTGACAGTAGACAGTAGCTTTGCTACTGTACAAAGCAAAATCACCATAAGCGTTAGATTGGCATAGCAATACAGATTTCAGAATAGTGCAGTAAGCGAAATTAGTATAGCAGTAGTGTAGCAATGTATGAAGCACAGCTCACACAGAGGTCATTTTCAAACCATGTAGTGTTTTGGTTGACAACGTGGCAAAATTGCATGACCAACTTGATCCCGATGCAAAATCTTTCGTTTTCATGTGAAATTCCAGATCGCAAAAACTCTTGTTGAAATTACTTACTGAACAGTGGTAAATGTGACTGCATTCTCCATTATGAAACCTAGGAAGCTGCTGATAGTATTTTAAAGGAATAGTTCACCTAAAAATGAACATTTGCAGAAAATTTTCTTGCCCTCCAAGGCCATCCAAGATGTACCTGTAGATGATTTAGATTTTTCAACAGAACAGATATGGAAAATTTAACATTACATCACTTGTTTGTTAATGGATACTCTGCAGTGAATGGGTGCCGTCAGAATGAGAGTCCAAACAGCTGATAAAAACATCACAATAATCCACATGACTCCAGTCCATCAATTACTGTCTTGTGAGGTGTGATTTAAATAACATATTATTTAGACATTTTACCTTTAAAATGTCACTTCTGGCCAAAATATCAGTTCATAATCCATAATATCGCTTCATCCAGTGAAGAAGTGCATCCCCTGTTGTCCTCTCACATCAAAATTCGCCAGTATATTTGTTTAGAACTGTTTTTGCTTGTAAGCATTTTTGACTCTCATTCCGTTGGTGAGAAAGTGATATAATGCTAAATTTCCCCAAATCTGTTCTGATAAATAAACAAACTCATCTACATCTTGGACAACATTTTCATTTTTGGGTAAACTATTTTTTCAAAATGTAAACATCTTGATTATGCTTGCATTGATATAATTTTAACACATATCCAAGATTGCAGTGACAGTTGATTATAAAACATATTTCAATCAGTACTGAAAATTGTGTAATTAAAAAGCTGTTGTTGTAGTTAGTTGAGTCTAGATTGTTCTGAATCGGTCACGTATCAGGCTCAGTGATGTTTAGGATGCTGCCTATATAGGCCGCTCACAAGGTTTGGGCTTATGAGGTTTGTGTTTGAGCTGAGTTGTATGGTAGTATTTAAATTATATTAAGCAGTAAAACATTTCTTTCTTTCTTTCTTTCCTTCATCTGCAGAAACCTGGGATGGATGTTGCCGACAGCTATGTGACATTAGTTCGCCACTCTCAGGATGTCTTGCGGGACAAGGTCAATGAGGAGATGTATACAGAAAGGTTATTTGATGTAAGTAATGGCTGTCTTCTCCCTCTGTGAAGGGGGAGGCCCTCCAAAATGTGACATAACAGCCAGCTAGGAGGGATAAGTCACATTTTGAGATCTGCTTCTCTCTCTTTCTCACTTAATTTCTCTATCTTTTACCCTTTGACTCTAACTTTATCTCTTGCACTGCTTTCTCTGGCTTAACCTTTCCTCTCTGGTTTGCAGTGCTGTGTGTATTCCTGAATGTTCTGGCTGTAATATTCCCTTTGCTCTGCTCGTTATTCCTAGTGCAAAATTCTGGAGGAGGATTATTTTAAGATTTGTTCTCAAACAAAGGGGCATGCAGATGTGAGCTTAAGCAGTTCAAGCTACCTACAACACACTGCAATCAAAGATAGAGACTGAGAATCTACAGATGACTACACAGACATAGCTATGTTATGAAAGTTATTGCAGACCTTTGATTAAAGGTTCTAGTTGTTAAGAATAGCTTGCGGTTCAAAGAAGAGAACAGTAGAGTAGATCTCGACATAACAAATGTTTTTTTTCCCTCTAAGATCTCAACATGTACTTCTGTTCAAAAGTTTGGGGAAAAAAGAAAAGAAAAAGACAAAAGAGAAAAAGAAAAAGACAAAAAAGATAAACATTTTATTCAGATTATTTATCAAATGAGACAGTAAAGACATTTATAATGTCTATAAATGTTTATAATGTACCTGCTTTCAACATTAATAATAAGAAAAATCAGCATATTAGAATTATTTGTGAAGGACACTAAAGATTAGAGTAATGGCTACTAAAAATTCAGCTTTGCATCACAGGAATAAAATACATTTTAAAATGTATTAAAATAGAAAACAAGTATTTAAAATTATATAATATATAAATATATTTTTTTAACAATATTTTTGATGTAACAAATGCAGACCTGGTGAGCATAAGACGTCTTTAATATTAAAAAAAATTTTACAGACCAAACTTTTAAATGGTAGTGTACATATGATGTGAGAGATATTTTCTCAAAATCTTGAAGTAAAGTTTATTTACACATTTTCTTCTTTGTTTGGAGATTAAAAATAAATATTGCCATTACAATGTCCCTTTTTTCTCATTGTCTCTGAGAAAGCAACTTTTGTTATGTCAAGATCATGAAAATGTGAGAAAAAAATAATGCATGCCCTCTTAGGGCTTCTATGGAAACCAAACCAATTGGACATGCTAAAACCATCAGAGTGTGATGGATATTGTTTTGTTCATTTTAGCTGATAGTTGGGGCGGGGGGTGCCCTATTTCCGGAGTAAATCTCCCACTAAGGAGATCCAAATAGAGAGAAGCCCTCCAAACCTTGAGCTTATTGTGCTAAAGGCTTAAAGAAAAGGAAAGAATGAGGGAAAACACTGAGGGCAAGAAAGAGGAGTTGAATAAGTAACACTGAAGGGGAGGGCAAACAATGGAGAACACCGTCTTAAGAGATGGCCAGGGCCATCATGTTGGTTATAATCCTTTTGTGCTGTCTGTAGACCAGTTTGTTAAGTGTGTGTTGTTGGAGAGGTGTGTTTGCATTGTGTGGCTAAAGACT
The DNA here is from genome assembly GCF_001515625.1 of Sinocyclocheilus rhinocerous. NCBI lineage: Eukaryota > Metazoa > Chordata > Actinopteri > Cypriniformes > Cyprinidae > Sinocyclocheilus > Sinocyclocheilus rhinocerous. The sequence goes on from NW_015662957.1 coordinate 822,719, forward strand.
TGTGTTTATATTCAGAAAGAAAGCCAGAACGGGAGCGCCGATCTGGGATCAAATTTCCTGTCCATTTGCTTGACGTCGCTCCTTGCGAACTCAGGACAAACTGATCTGAAAACAGCACTCTCGCTCTGAAAAGCTTTGTGAATATGGCTCCTCGTATCATATGTGAACAATTCAAGTAAGAATCCTGATCATGGTTCGTCGTTGACTTTCACTGACCAGATCAGTAGTCTTACTATGAGATGCTTGAAACATATGAGCTCTGGTTTTTCGAGTGTCCTACAAAAAGGCTGCTTGAATCTGCTGCTGTATGCTAGCTTGTCCTGGTTTTACTTTATTTCTTTCTCCCCTCCTGGAGGGTGTCTGAAAAGATCCTGTGTTCGTTTCTTTGTTCATTCGCTTGGAATGAGATGGTGTCGCTTCTTTTCCATCTGCATTGTGCACTTGCGTTCATTTCCTCGAATGCAAACAAGGAAAAGATCCCATCTGCCTTGTCTTTCCTACCCTCTCATTCCATTTCTCCATTTTCCTTTCTTGTTTTTCCACCTCTTTTCTTGCTCTCTCTCTCTAAGCCTGAACCGAAATGAAACTTATCCTTCCTGTCAAGTTGTTTTTGTCACATTATGCCAAGTGGCGTCATTCAGTGTCAAATAATCTTCCTTTGTACATCTACTAGCATGGCCCATGTCCTCAGAGACTCAGCTCTTACATGCACTTACACACATCCATTCACACAGCCAGCCAACCAGCCCACACTCCCCAACCTCGCGCCCCACCTCCGTCAACCCCAGATGGGCATGCATGGCACACATCTCCCCTCTCCACCCGCTCAAGTGGTCAGGCTTCCATAGTTAGTTGAAAAAGACAACATATGTGCATGCATACACACATGCGCGCTCACTCCGTCTCACACACGCTAACACGCACACTCTGGTCCTCACTGTTATGCTAAACAGCCATTGAAATAGCACCGCTCTTTATCGGGGGCTCCAGGCAACCTGCTCAAATGTTTTCTTGTTACTTTGTCATTTCACTTGTTAAAGATGTCATAACATCCTCCACAATGAGCCATAACACCACATGCTGTTGTTTTAAACCTGCTACACTCACCCTATTTAAAAATGACATTCAGTTCGTTATAAAAAAAAAGACATATAGAGGAGATTATAGTATCGACGGCACTAATTAAATGGGTTTAAAAGAACAGCAGCCCACCCCCTTATCACTTGCGTGTGTTTATTTTTACTCTATCCATTTTTGCTGATTTGGAAAAACACATTTGATGCCAGGAAATTTACAACACAAATATACATAAAAATATTAAAAGAATGAAGAAATAGATTCTGCAGGGGTCACTATAAGTTAATACATGTTAGTCTGTTCATCTTTTCAGGTTTATTCAGACTTGCCAGTGAGATTGAAAAAATGTCGAGTTTCTCCAAAATTTCACTAAAATGTTAATGATTAATAATGAAAGAGCCACATAATTTAGTTTGGATGGAGTTACAATCACTACAAGGGCTGTTTTCGTCATCATTCATGCTGTATTGTGGTTTTTTAATTTCCCTTTTTGTTTTTGAATCAGCCAAAATGTTGCTTTCACTTGTTATTTTGACTCCAGTAGTCAGAATATTCTTGATGGCCTCCTCCCCTTTTACACTTTTTCATTTTTTGATTGTTTTAAGTAATCCGCTTTGAAATGATCTGTTTGGTGGGTGTACTATAATTGCTTAGTTGTTCTTGGCTGGTTGTCATATTGAAGTATATGTGGCCCACGCTAAGCTTGGGTTAATTGGGGTCAAGGATGCTGATTTCTCACAGACAGAGATGGCACGTTGGCTGGAGTAAGAAGATTATACTTGCTGTTTGACTAATTCAAAATATGGCTTTCATAACAGCGTTTCATAATGCAGAAAAAGCGACCATATGGGATTAGGTATGAAAAATGAAAACAACGAAAAATGAATGAAATTTTAGTCCAGTGATAATTAGAAAAGGATGATGTGTCAAATAATACTAGTAATTATTTGGAATTTTAAATTGATAATTTTGCTAATAAGATAAGTTTATTAATTTGTTGTTTGAAATAAGACATTTCTGAGGTTTACATTTTGTAGTAAATAAAGATCAATTAATTAAACTATTAATTAAATATTTTAAAAAAACATTCATGTTAATTAATATATTCAGACAAAGTTCTTACCATTTCTTAATTTGAAAAGATAAAAATATTTCAAAAGTGAATTTTAGCGGCTTGTTGCGACAAATGTCCGCTGTAATATTCATGAGTTCTGAGAAGATTCAGATTTTTAAGAAGGCCAAATACCAGATACAAGCTGCCTAAGAGCCAAATCATTTGCCAGTGGATGGATAAAGTTTGTTAAGTTCAGGAAAGAGGACCAGAGAGAGGGATAGGAAGGGAGAGGGAGGGAGGGGGGAGAAAATTAATTTATTTCACTCCGCCAGCCTGCCAGTTCTTGAAAGAACAGCTGAGGAGAGCAGGATTAAGGCAGCTGTGCTTAACGTGAGGGCTCATCTGTCAGATTGGGGTGGAGCGCATAGATCATTGATTAAAAAAAGCCTTCTCCAAATCCAGCGCTTCACTGATACCGCCGTCCTGCCCAGGCTCTTCAGTGTGTGCGTGTGCATATGCATGCGTGTCTGAGTGCCAGCAGAGAGACTCAGATACACGGCAGATTACACACATCAATTATACACTTAATCTGCTTCTGGGAGAGATTGTGGCCTACCCTCATTGATTGATTTGAAGTATTCCTGTTGACCTTGGCAGTTTTAGATCGCCGAGATTGCACTTTACTGTGACAGTTAATGCGGTTTAATCGTTCTGCTGCTGGATACTGCAAGGAACAAGTAGGGTTAGGGATACTGGAAAACAAGGCGGGTTTAGACTGAGCTGCTGCTTGTGTTGCATTTCACAGACCTGTAATACCACTTCACTGTCTGGGACACTTAACCACTTTGCAGGTCCAGCTGACCCAAGTGAACAGTTTAATCAACTTTAGCTAGCACACAAACTTAATGCTGTGCATTCTGTGGTCCAAGAAAAACAGAAAAAAATGAATCAATGAAACAAGGTTGTAATAATAAATTTAATTTCTAATTTCTTTTTTATTACATTTGTGCATTTTAAAATTTAATTGAATTTCATTTTTTTGTTTTGTATTTTTTCTTTTGCTTTGCATTTTGTTGTTTTGCAAAAGAACACTTTGATCTACAAACATGCAGAAAACATGTTTTGGAAAAGAAAAGGCACATTTTCTTAAACATTGTTATCCAATTTAACCCCATCACAACAATTTTGTTATGAAAATGGTTTCTTTATTCTTGATTATGATATCCCGAACAACAACAAGCAAAAATGTGTTTTTATTTTATTTATTTATTTCACTGAAGCCTCTGATTGCATTTAGATAATCATGCGATATGGGAGACGGATGTGCGCTTATTGTTTTTCTCCCCAGTTAATCCTTTTATTTTAGAGGTAAACCAATTCAAAACGGAGCTTTAGATGTATAATCTGAACGCTAGTAGGTCAGTATGGGGAAAAAAAGACTAAAAGGGACCCAACAGGTCCTTTCACGGATACTGTTCAAAACATTAAAGGGGGTTGGCTCTTTCAGAATGCAGGGCAGATGTTAGCGGTTCAGGTTTCTGATAATTACGGAGCCCGAAGTGCTTTGTTTGTCGCTTACTGTGAACCGAGGCTAATTTGAATAAACCGGCAGCAACAACATTAACGGCTAGAGATTTTAGCAAAGTAAACGCGCAGCAGAAGAAGTGCATTTGAGCGCCGTGGCTCTCAACTAGCTCTATTAGCTGTCTATTGGCTCTCTCTCTGTCTCTTGCTCTCCCCGTGACATATAAGTGAGGTATGGTGGCATTTGTTTGATTAACTTGTCTGACAAAAGTGACATCTGCTAGCGGGTTCATGTATATGAGAGGCTCAGCGCGGGTCCGCCTTTGTACATCTGTCAGCACAGAGGCAGGGGAAAAGGGTGAAAAGAAACAAATTGGTCCCAAAAAGCAGCCCATTCACCTTCTGCGCTCCCCCCTCCCAGCCCTTAGCCATTCAGGTGCACGGCGGGGCTCTCAAGTGCTCGCTGGTTTATTCCATTTCGTTCCCCCATTGAGGCCGAACCCCACAAGTGTTATGCTCCTCATTCCTGCTCGGCTCAATCCTCCCCTAAGCGTTCCTTTGTGAGCAGAATGGCTCACTTTGCCCTGGGACCAAACTCTCTCTCTCTCTCCCGTTCCTTTTTTTATCCCTCACCCCTTTTTCTTCATTGTGTGTTTACTCAATGACACGATCACAGGCTGTAATTCCCGCCGTTTAGTTCATCTCTACCAGCTCCTTCTTTTCTAAAGAAAGGCCCTGTTTGGACACTGTCACGCACAACACCGGTTTCAGTAGCAGAAATGCATTCCCTGCAATTATACTTTTTGATCGGCTCGATCGTTCCAAGAAGTTGCTCCAGACGCCGTTCCGTTTCGTAGGTTATTCCTTCATTCGTGCACAAAAAACAGCATTAGAGACACTTAAAAGTGTCGCAGAGCTTGCTCAGAAACAGTAAGGGCTTGTTCCACTTAAGGATCCGGTGAGGCGTGCAAATCCCGAGCAGGGTTCTCTTTGTATCCACAACACAATCGCGAGCAGTTTGAAGCCCTTTCGCTTGCTGAGCCTGAAATTTAATTTTCAATCCCGCCATTCAGAAGCACCTATTTCTGGAGAGAGAGCACGTTAACGCAGCAGCACGTTGGAGGACCGCGTTTGGGGTCGCGTATTTCCTACACGACTTTTTTTCTGCAAGGTCGTGGGGTCCTGCGGCGGAGAGATAGCAAGCGCCGGGAGGCGTGGGGTCACCGGTGTGAGTTACCATGGTAATTGAGTTCAGTCATCAATGGACCTCCTCTCAGGAGGGATGAGGCGTACAATAACGGGCCGTTGGCGGCCGTGAACAGCAAGCAGGTAGGATTACCCCAAGCTTTTGTCCTAAGTGCATAATGTCTTGTAGTCAGATTTAAAGACTCCTCAGCCCCCGGGGCCTCCCTCTCTGGCCCAGCAAGGGGCCCGATTCACTCGCTGGCCAGCAAGAAGGACGAGTGCCCTACGACCCGCTGGCCTGAGAGAGACGGCTCTATTTAGTGCAGACAAAGACGTTCGATTCTCGTGTTTTTTGTTTGGGGTATTTTCTTGATTTTGATTCGCGAGGCCCGCGAAGAAGACAGGGAGCACGGGGAGGCACCGCTCTCCTGTTTTCATCTCCACCAGCCTGTCGCTTTGCATTAACATCAGCGCTAACAACCATCATCATTCCATCCCTACTGCTAATTGCAGACACAGCTGGGTCCCAGCAGGAGCGCTTCTCAAACAGCCTAGGCCTCCGAGAGCAGGCCGAGTGGCGCACACACACATTTACAGAGCCACTACCACCAGCAAGGGCAGAAAGAGGCAGAGTCACAGGTTGCTTGTAATCCCCCCATTACCCCCCACCGAGCCTCCGCCCCCTCGTGAACGCGCGTGCGTGTGTGTGTGCGCTGTGTGCGCGCGGGGGTGGATGGATGTGCAACCTTACACTGAATTCTGTTGTTGCCCCCCTGCTAGGCGCGCTAGGCGCTA
>NW_015662957.1:828449-860633 GCF_001515625.1 Sinocyclocheilus rhinocerous
TTTTCTAAAGAAAGGCCCTGTTTGGACACCGTCACACACAAGCGTCGGTTTCCATAGCAGAAATGCATTCTTTGCAATTATACTTTTTGATCTGCTCGTTCATTTTGCGCCCCGCCCAAAAAATTGCTCCAGACACCGTTCCGTTCAGTAGGTTATTCCTTCATTCGCACACACACAAAAAAAACAGCATTAGAGACACTTAAAAATGTAGCAGAGCTTGCTCAGAAACAGTAAGGGCTTGTTCCACTTAAGGATCCGGTGAGGCGTGCAAATCCCGAGCAGGGTTCTCTTTGTATCCACAACACAATCGCGAGCAGTTTGAAGCCCTTTCGCTTGCTGAGCCTGAAATTTAATTTTCAATCCCGCCATTCAGAAGCACCTATTTCTGGAGAGAGAGCACGTTAACGCAGCAGCACGTTGGAGGACCGCGTTTGGGGTCGCGTATTTCCTACACGACTTTTTTTCTGCAAGGTCGTGGGGTCCTGCGGCGGAGAGATAGCAAGCGCCGGGAGGCGTGGGGTCACCGGTGTGAGTTACCATGGTAATTGAGTTCAGTCATCAATGGACCTCCTCTCAGGAGGGATGAGGCGAACAATAACGGGCCGGTGGCGGCCGTGAACAGCAAGCAGGTAGGATTACCCCAAGCTTTTGTCCTAAGTGCATAATGTCTTGTAGTCAGATTTAAAGACTCCTCAGCCCCCGGGCCTCCCTCTCTGGCCCGGCAAGGGGCCTGATTCACTCGCCTGGCCAGCAAGAAGGACGAGTGCCCTACGACCCGCTGGCCTGAGAGAGACGGCTCTATTTAGTGCAGACAAAGACGTTCGATTCTCGTGTTTTTTGTTTGGGGTATTTTCTTGATTTTGATTCGCGAGGCCCGCGAAGAAGACAGGGAGCACGGGGAGGCACCGCTCTCCTGTTTTCATCTCCACCAGCCTGTCGCTTTGCATTAACATCAGCGCTAACAACCATCATCATTCCATCCCTACTGCTAATTGCAGACACAGCTGGGTCCCAGCAGGAGCGCTTCTCAAACAGCCTAGGCCTCTGAGCAGGCCGAGTGGCGCACACACACATTTACAAAGCCACTACCACCAGCAAGGGCAGAAAGAGGCAGAGTCACAGGTTGCTTGTAATCCCCCCATTACCCCCCACCGAGTCCCCGCCCCCTCCTCGGCATTCCTGCTTTTTTTTGTAAGAGTTTTTTCTAATCCGAGCTCGGCCCTTACCAGCTCTTTCTTCCTTCTGGTCCTCCTCACATAGGAGCCGCTAGCCTTCAGGTGCTTCAGGATTTGATAAAAGCGAGTCGTGAACGCGCGTGCGTGTGTGTGTGCGCGCGTCTGTGACGGGGGTGGATGGATGTGCAACCTTACACTGAATTCTGTTGTTGCCCCCCTGCTAGGCGCTATGGCTTCCTGTAACATGTCAAAGACGAGAGTGTGAATGCAAGCTTAGGAGCGCGGCTTGTGCATGTGCGTGGTGTGGCAGGGGGCAGGAGGTCGCTCAGCCTTTCAGCGCACCCCGCTAGAGGTGTGGGGGCCCTGCAGATGTTCATGTGTGTTGTATCGGTAACCATACCGTAAGCGTCCAACACACACACGCGTGTACACACAGCCCTCACGCTTTCCAATATCAGATGGAACTCGTTAGATGATCACAGTTTTTTTTTTCTCTCTCATATCCGCTTCTTTCATTATGCATTCAGAGTCATGATACTCCTGTTTTGGCTAGCAGCTATTGCCAGCTTCCCGCTGCTCAATATCCAAAAAGTGCCACAGTACATAATACGCTCTCGGAGAGTCTTCTGTTTCTCTGCTGACAGCAGAACAATGTCCCACTGCCAGCACTGTTCATTTCACAACCAAGACCATAGAGGACGTGGTCTTACTGGACGAGTCTCTCATGAGTTAAAAAATTGATTTAGCAGAACGTACTATATGAATATATGTCTTTCTTGGCCTTGTGCATCATTTGATTCTGATTCGGCACCCACAGCAGGGACTATAAAGTGGAACTCCTACATTATTATTATAGCAATTTCAATTTTTAAATATCGATTATGTCATTAAGTGAATTGATGGTTTGCAAGTAATGAGTGCAAACTGTTTTTTTTTATGTAATGTAATGTACATTTAATATACATTTACGTGTACATTGTCATCATTTACAAGTCATTCCAAACATTCTTTATTCTGTGGAACATACAATCTGTTTTTGTCTATACAGTGAAAGTCAGTGGGGTCCAGTGTTGTTTTCAGACTCTATTGACTTTCATACTACAGACAAAACCAGTTTGCATTCTTCAAAACATTCATCAAAATATTCAAAACAGTCTTCTTTTGTGCTCCACAGAAGAAAGTCAATCATACAGGTTTAGATTGACATGATTTTAGTAAATGATGACAGTATTTTTATTTGTGGGTGAGTCATTCCTTTAAAATGATAGAGGATGGAGAGGTCGCACTATTATAGGAACAAATGTAGAAGAACAAGTGTGAGCATGAGAGAAAGACTGAGTGTGAGAGAGAGCAGTTGCTCCAGGTCTGGCCTCCCCGTGGGGGTCCATCGCGGCCCGGCTGCCCAATCTTTCACAGGCACAGAGCACCAGCCCTCACAGAGCAACACCAATCTGATTCACTGTAGGGCAAGCCACAAAGCTCAGCCACTTAGATCAAATCCTAAAACACCCATTTGATTATTCAGACACACCTTAGTGGCATAATTTTACCAGTGTACCACTTAAACGCCAATGGATTGCACTTCTTTCATTGTGTGTTAAACTGGTGGAACCACTGGAACAATTGGCTTAGCAAATTGTGTTATGTTTACTACTCAAGTCTTTTGACAAGGTGAAAGTTTCCTTTTTTAGATCATCACCAACAGAACCGTAATGCTTTTTCAAACTGTGGGTGCAAAGTGAATTTTGCATGCAAGATCTATAAAAAGTAAACTGTCAAGTGTGCTGCAGTTACCCAAGACACATCTCCTGTGTCTCCGGCTCGATTTGCTCAGCTCCTAAACCGTTGAGACTCAGTCAGCTCTGATTACCATCAGACCAGCTCGATCATAACTAATCAATTAGACTTCAAACGAGATCTTCCCCACGGTCCAACATCTGTAGCCCAAAAGCTAAGTGCACTGGTTATTTGGTGCTTTGAGTTCAGTGATTTTCACTGAGTAGAAATAGAGAACAACACTCTGAGACTAAGAGAGAGGAAGTCTCGTAAAAAATAAGACCCTGAGCCACGGGTACATTAGTGAGCTCATTGTGACTGCGGTAAAGACAACATGTCCGCTGGGAATGATGGATGTTTCTCCCTCAATGTGACAGAAAGTGCCACCGTCTGAAACGCAGGCTGAGGGCAGGATTGTGGCTGGCTTAACATGGGCAACATCTCTCATGATCAGTGTCCAAAAGCAGCACAGGAGACAGCTGATGGGATCCGAAACTGTCAATTAGCAGTTCCTGGGTGGAGCTTTTGGGTGAGGATCATGACTGTGACAGAAGGACTTTCTCCAAGGCAGAGCTTGTTGGGACCTCTTTTATGAACAGCCCTCCTTGTAATGTCACCAGTTTGCTCGCAGTGCCTCTTTAAGCTCTGTTCTGCCAGTCATTTTCCTCCATATCCCTCTACAAGTGAAACTACTTGATGCCAAATTTAGTAGAAGAAAACTCCTACCGGTCAAAAGTGAATAATTAGGATTTTGGGTATTTTTGTAATTAATGTTTTTGAAAGAAGTCACTTGTGCTCACCAATGCTGCATTCATTTGATTGTAAAATACAGTAAAAACAGTAATATAGTGAAATATTATTATGATTTAAAATAGCTGTTTTATATTTGAATATATTTTAAAATGTAATTTATTTACTTCAGTGTCACATGATCCTTCAGAAATCATTCTAATATGCAAATTTGATGCTCAAGAAACATTTCATATTATTATCAATGTTGAAAACAGGTTTTGTTTGCTGTTCAGTATATTTGTGAAAACCATCATGCATTTTTTCCCCAGGATTCTCCGATGAATAGAAAGTTCAAAAGGTCGGCATTTACTTGAAATAGAAATCTGTTGTAACATTATAAATGTCTGTACTGTCAGTTTTGATCATTTTAATTTGTCCTTGCTGAATAAAAGTATTAAGTTATTTTATTCAATTTTTTTTTCCTATTTACCCCAAACGTTTGAAGGTGGATGTATCACAGTTTCCACAAAAATATTAAGCAGAAAAAAATGTGATAATGCATACGTTTATTGAGCCCAAAATCTTAATTATACCAAACTTTTGACTGGTATAGTGTATAGGTTGTCTATCTTTGTCATTGCTGATTTACATTTGTGCTAGATCAGATTGGTGAGTATTTTTAGATCTTGCACTAAAAGGATTTTCATTCACATAATCTGCTCTCTTGATACAAATCTACTGCCTACACTTGTGTTTTTGTAGATGTGTTTTCCTATGTGTTTGTGTGTGGCAGCATTTATATGTGTGTCTGTCTTTGCTGGAGAACAATGTATTTGTGTTTCAGCAATGGTACACTAGCACAATGAATCTCCTGGGCACCTGGCTGACAGACCGTATGGACCTGCAGTTGCATGTGTATCAGCTGAAAATCCTCATCAGAATTATTAAGGTAAAAACAACAGCATCACTGACCACTAAAGTGTGGGTAGTTGTGCATCTGAATTAAACGCAGAACAGTTGTAGATTCAAAACTGCCCAAGTATGTGCAGGAAGTAATCGTAGCACAGTATTTGCACCAAATGTACTTGTAAACACATGCTATAAAAATATGCACATGCCATCCAATCAGTTTCAGATTACAGAGGTGGATCAGCCAAGTGAAGGCGGTCTTCCTCTGCAGCCTCCGCCTGTGCTTGATTTTACAACAGCAAGATCAACAGGATTTCATAGTTTGACATTACACATTTATTTCTGTGCACTCATATGGTGTGTCTCTCTCTGTGTGTGGATATATCTCACAGATGCGGGTTTCTTTGTAGATCTGTATCAGATTTTTCCCCTTCATTTTCCCAAGCATAGATTAGGTTTAGTACTGGATAAAGAAGACCTCATTGTCATGTTTCCCTCATCTACAATTTCCAACAAAACCAGAATAACAGCTAGATGCAACTTTCCACAAATAGAGTACAATATCTGTTACCAAAATCAGTGACATGCATGCACATGTTTTTATTTTTAGGAATAAGAATTAAATAAAAATATTGATAAGATGAAATGAAACCTATAGGCAACAGGGCTGCAGGTTTATTTTTCACTCAATAGGACTAGCTTGGGGTTAGTAATTTATTTATTTATTTTTTAAGAAATGAATACTTTTATTCAGCAAGAACGTATTCAACTGATCAAAAGACAGTAAAGACATTTTGTATATTACAAGAGACTATTTCAAAGAAACCTAGAAAAAAATGAGCAGCACATCAGCATATTAGAATGATTTCTGAAGGATCGTGTGACACTGAAGACTGTAGTAATGGTGCTGAAAATTCAGCTGTGCCATCATAGTTTTAAATTACATTTTACGGTATATTCAAATTGAAAACAACTATTTAAATAGTAATAATATTTTTACTGATTTTGATCAAATAAATGCAGCCTTGGTGAATATAAGATTTGAACCATAGTGTGCCTTTTTAAATAACTGAATAAAATATGTCCTTGATCTTTTTCTTCCAATAACAGTAGTAATAGGGTTGAAGGTTGTGCTTGGCGATTGTTTAAATGTACCTATTTTTATGCAAAGTTAAGATTATAGTTTAATAGGGTGTACATATACAAAACAAACATGCTTACTGCTTCAAAACTAATGGGACATCAAAGTTCTGTACCCATATTCATGAAAAGAGACAAAAATATTTTTTTCTTCCGTGATTATATAACTAAGCATGCACGCTAGATCCACTTCATGTCATTCCGCTTCATGCCCCATACCTATTCCTACAATGCTCTCTATTTTTTTTTTGCAGAAAAAGTATCGTGATTTCCGACTACAAGGTGTGTTGGACTCCACATTGAACAGCAAGATGTATGAGACGGTGAGAAACAGGCTGATTCTAGAAGAGGCTACAGCATCTGTTAGAGAGGGAGGGATGCAAGGCATATCCATGAAGGACAGCGATGAGGAAGATGACTAGATCCTGCTGGAGACAATTAGGTGTGGACAATTCGGTTAGACACGTTTATTGTGGCCTAAAATGATGCATGTTCACCACTGTCCATCGCTCGTACATGTCTGGATGTTAACGTCATGTTCTATGACAAATAAGGGACCAACTTCAATTCAAATTAAACTAAAAAATACAAATCTCAATTCAGATGGCAAAAACAAAAGAGTATATTAACCGAACTTAAAATTAATTGACACAGTTTGATGTTTTTCTGGGGGGAAAAATAAGTGAAATGTCTGAAATTCGTTTCTAAATGTTTATAAGCAATATGGAGTATCATTTGTAAAATATGTTGTGTGAGATGGTAAGGAATAATGCTCGTCGTGTCCCTGTTCAATGCAAATCCGTATGGCGCTGCTTCAATGTATTGTAAATACATTAATGGTACATAACTGTGCATAGACCTTGTTTCTTTTGGAGTGTAGGCCAACTGACATGATTGTATTAACTTGTTCAGATGTTTATATATTCAGCTGACTTCAACAACATGTCAAAAATCCACCCAAAATGTTTTGAGACACCTTTTTTAACGAGTTAGTTATGGTGATATGTTTGTAGCTATATTTTAGAGACGCAATATATTCCCATTGCTTATTTAGGATATACTTAAACTGACGTCAATACTTTTTTATGTTTTTAAGCCATGCATAATTTTAAAAAAAAATCTAAAATATATTTATTCTGTATTTTGGGGGTGGGATCACAAGGAGGCGTTTTGTTTGTATCCTTTTTGTTTCTTTGCAACAAAGCATTTCTGATCCATCTATTCGGATAGCCTCCAAACGCTTGCAGGTTTTCATCATTGCCATTGTTGTTTTGTGTATACAGCGCTTTATATTCCCCTCTGTGCAGTAGCTGCATGTCCCAATTGTCAGATATCTTATCTGAAAGCTTTTGATTTTGTGGAAAGTAACCGGTGGATTCATCTTGCGTCGGCCTTATGTACACCCACAGTTGGAATGCAAGAATCTAGGCTTATAAAAATAAAAGAATTCAAACTCAAAACTTTTTTGCTCTTAAATGAGTACAATAAAGGTCACAATGTTTTATTGGTTATAAATAAAGTTACACCCACTCAAAAGCAACACCTGCATACAGCACAGGCTTCATTCGGTACTTACAGTAAAGCACACAATACTTCAACCATGACTTAACCTCTCCCCAGACCCACCCACTTCCACCAAAAAGAAAAAAGTCTGAGATTAACATTTTGGGATTAAGTCATAGCTCATCTTCAGTGCCTATATTCCAGGACAGAAGGAGATTGACTGACCAAAGATGACACACAGACCAGTCCCAAGGCAGATCTTCTCAATCAGATTAACATTTTTCATATAAGATTTTCAAAACAAATCAGTCTGGTCTTCAAGACAGTAAGTATAAATTCAAAGGATTAGATATTATTCCCGTGGCATATTAAATGAAGATGGAATATCTTAATTAGAACATAGATTGCTTGAAAACAAGTCCTCAAAGATGAGAAAAACAACCTAGACGTGATTTGAAATGATCACTGGTTTTAGGAGAAAAACGCATCTTGATACCAAACAAGAATTACTAGACAAAGCGAAAACTGTATTTTAGTATCACTAACAAATTCCAGCATTCTATACATTTATATATACATAAAGAGTCCCAAGGAAGATGACAAATGTTATTTAATTGAATTTTATTATGATCTGAAAGAAGTCTCTTATGCTCACCAAGGTTGCATTTATTTGATCAAAAATACAGTAATATTTTGAAATTCTATTACAATTTAAAATAACGGTTTTCTATTTTAATATATTTTAAAATGTAATTTATTCCTTTGATGGAAAAAATGAATTTTCAGCAGCAATTACTGCAGAATATATTCCAGAATAATTTTAATATACTGGTTTGTTGCTCAACTCACATTTCTTACCATTATCAACAGTTGCGTTGCTTAACATTTCCCTGTAAAAAATGATGAGTTTGAAAATGCTTTTATATCTTTACAACGATCTGAATTTAAGAACGGGTGTGTTTTGGCGTGCTGGAAAATGACATTTTGCTCTTCTTTATGATCGTTAAAGGTCCAGTGATGATCGTACAGTAGCTATAATGCATCATTCAGCATTTACACGTCATCTTGTTGAATAACACCGCGTAGTGTCCACTGGCACATAATTGTTAAGTATAACTGAGGTGAAGTGTTTCATTTAACCCCCTGGAGCACAGACCATGGGCAATAATGCAGCACTCAGACCCAGAGAAAGGAACGGAGGAGCTTTAACTAGCAGATGGAAATTGCCTTTTCATCTCCTTACTCTTTCCGATCCGAACCCACGGATACAATTTGGTGTGTTGCTCGGCGTGGGGGCACAGGGCAGGGAAAGACAAATGAGAGAGGCCCACCGCTAGAAAATGTTCCCGTGGCCCGCCGCTGTGACCTAATTGTCGGAATGTAGCTTCCTCCGAGGCGCCACTCTCGCGCTGATTTCACTGTAATCAACAGAGGAGGACAGAGATGCCCTGTCGCCGCGCGCGGAGCGCCGTAAGAGGAGGCTCGGATATCATACATTTAATTTCCTCATAAATCCTGCCGTAATGCAACAATTTTGAGAGGGAGAGGACCCGGCGACAGATTAATAGGCAAGGAGATTTATTCTGGCACGATCTGAGCTGCTTTGGCTTTTAAGCCTCAATCAGGTTAGGAAATAGGAACGATAAGTGTATCCAAATAAAAGATTCTCCAATTGACCGGCGCAACAAGAACTGGCCCCAGGTTCACACTCGCATCTGCGCGGGAGAGGGTGTCTGAGACGCGGATGCGAGGCGAGGCCCGGCTTCGAGCGCAGCGTGTGACCTCCGGAACGAATGCGGTGGGCAAATGAAAAACAGAAACACACAGGCAGAGTAGCACAAGATTACATTTGTGTGCCAACGTTGGGTTAGACTTGAACGTTTCAATTCGAGGCCCACAGCGTGCGTAGTTTCATCTGCTCGAGCAGATGTCATTGTGTGATGACTAGACGGAGCACGACTCTCACCTAGACGACTGTTCTCAGAAGCGCAGCTCGTGTGGAGCGATTGGATGCCAGCTTGCGTCTCTAAACCCTCTAAGTAAACAGGTAGATGTCAGATCCCTTCAACAAGGACAATTCAAAGCCTCTTATGTGGTTTTTTAAGCCAAGTCGCAACCATCTTATCTCCGCATTAGGACGGAGGTACAACGGGCCTGATTATTATTATATATATATATATATATATATATATATATTTTTTTTTTTATCTTTTCCGTGAATTGAATAGCTTAATGTTTGAAGTAATCTCACATTATGTTCAGCTCATGGGAGCGCCGTCAGAGTGAGAGTGAATGAGAGACAAAGAGAGATGAAGATGACGATCATCATCCTGTTTTAATCAGAAATGGCTGAGAGGATAAAATGTGTCGTATCTGGCCCTGTGAATGGGCTTATACTGAGAGCTCACTGTACCTAATATCCACCCTTCAAGCGAGCTGTGATAAATCAAGACACCATTACATGTCGCAATCAGCTGTGTCAGCATATTAATTTTACAATTAGCAGGCGGAATTGAAACCTTTCAATGTTTTTGACTTTTTCCAAATGACTTGAGCTGGACAACTTCTGAATAAAAGATAAAGATGTGCTTCTTAAAGATTTCAAGTCATTACGATTAAGCAATTATAGGAGAGGCTGTGCTATATTAAATCATTCTAATATGCAAATTTGATGCTCAAGAAACATTTCATATTATTATCAATGTTGAAAACAGGTTTTGTTTGCTGTTCAGTATATTTGTGAAAACCATCATGCATTTTTTCCCCAGGATTCTCCGATGAATAGAAAGTTCAAAAGGTCGGCATTTACTTGAAATAGAAATCTGTTGTAACATTATAAATGTCTGTACTGTCAGTTTTGATCATTTTAATTTGTCCTTGCTGAATAAAAGTATTAAGTTATTTTATTCAATTTTTTTTTCCTATTTACCCCAAACGTTTGAAGGTGGATGTATCACAGTTTCCACAAAAATATTAAGCAGAAAAAAATGTGATAATGCATACGTTTATTGAGCCCAAAATCTTAATTATACCAAACTTTTGACTGGTATAGTGTATAGGTTGTCTATCTTTGTCATTGCTGATTTACATTTGTGCTAGATCAGATTGGTGAGTATTTTTAGATCTTGCACTAAAAGGATTTTCATTCACATAATCTGCTCTCTTGATACAAATCTACTGCCTACACTTGTGTTTTTGTAGATGTGTTTTCCTATGTGTTTGTGTGTGGCAGCATTTATATGTGTGTCTGTCTTTGCTGGAGAACAATGTATTTGTGTTTCAGCAATGGTACACTAGCACAATGAATCTCCTGGGCACCTGGCTGACAGACCGTATGGACCTGCAGTTGCATGTGTATCAGCTGAAAATCCTCATCAGAATTATTAAGGTAAAAACAACAGCATCACTGACCACTAAAGTGTGGGTAGTTGTGCATCTGAATTAAACGCAGAACAGTTGTAGATTCAAAACTGCCCAAGTATGTGCAGGAAGTAATCGTAGCACAGTATTTGCACCAAATGTACTTGTAAACACATGCTATAAAAATATGCACATGCCATCCAATCAGTTTCAGATTACAGAGGTGGATCAGCCAAGTGAAGGCGGTCTTCCTCTGCAGCCTCCGCCTGTGCTTGATTTTACAACAGCAAGATCAACAGGATTTCATAGTTTGACATTACACATTTATTTCTGTGCACTCATATGGTGTGTCTCTCTCTGTGTGTGGATATATCTCACAGATGCGGGTTTCTTTGTAGATCTGTATCAGATTTTTCCCCTTCATTTTCCCAAGCATAGATTAGGTTTAGTACTGGATAAAGAAGACCTCATTGTCATGTTTCCCTCATCTACAATTTCCAACAAAACCAGAATAACAGCTAGATGCAACTTTCCACAAATAGAGTACAATATCTGTTACCAAAATCAGTGACATGCATGCACATGTTTTTATTTTTAGGAATAAGAATTAAATAAAAATATTGATAAGATGAAATGAAACCTATAGGCAACAGGGCTGCAGGTTTATTTTTCACTCAATAGGACTAGCTTGGGGTTAGTAATTTATTTATTTATTTTTTAAGAAATGAATACTTTTATTCAGCAAGAACGTATTCAACTGATCAAAAGACAGTAAAGACATTTTGTATATTACAAGAGACTATTTCAAAGAAACCTAGAAAAAAATGAGCAGCACATCAGCATATTAGAATGATTTCTGAAGGATCGTGTGACACTGAAGACTGTAGTAATGGTGCTGAAAATTCAGCTGTGCCATCATAGTTTTAAATTACATTTTACGGTATATTCAAATTGAAAACAACTATTTAAATAGTAATAATATTTTTACTGATTTTGATCAAATAAATGCAGCCTTGGTGAATATAAGATTTGAACCATAGTGTGCCTTTTTAAATAACTGAATAAAATATGTCCTTGATCTTTTTCTTCCAATAACAGTAGTAATAGGGTTGAAGGTTGTGCTTGGCGATTGTTTAAATGTACCTATTTTTATGCAAAGTTAAGATTATAGTTTAATAGGGTGTACATATACAAAACAAACATGCTTACTGCTTCAAAACTAATGGGACATCAAAGTTCTGTACCCATATTCATGAAAAGAGACAAAAATATTTTTTTCTTCCGTGATTATATAACTAAGCATGCACGCTAGATCCACTTCATGTCATTCCGCTTCATGCCCCATACCTATTCCTACAATGCTCTCTATTTTTTTTTTGCAGAAAAAGTATCGTGATTTCCGACTACAAGGTGTGTTGGACTCCACATTGAACAGCAAGATGTATGAGACGGTGAGAAACAGGCTGATTCTAGAAGAGGCTACAGCATCTGTAAGAGAGGGAGGGATGCAAGGCATATCCATGAAGGACAGCGATGAGGAAGATGACTAGATCCTGCTGGAGACAATTAGGTGTGGACAATTCGGTTAGACACGTTTATTGTGGCCTAAAATGATGCATGTTCACCACTGTCCATCGCTCGTACATGTCTGGATGTTAACGTCATGTTCTATGACAAATAAGGGACCAACTTCAATTCAAATTAAACTAAAAAATACAAATCTCAATTCAGATGGCAAAAACAAAAGAGTATATTAACCGAACTTAAAATTAATTGACACAGTTTGATGTTTTTCTGGGGGGAAAAATAAGTGAAATGTCTGAAATTCGTTTCTAAATGTTTATAAGCAATATGGAGTATCATTTGTAAAATATGTTGTGTGAGATGGTAAGGAATAATGCTCGTCGTGTCCCTGTTCAATGCAAATCCGTATGGCGCTGCTTCAATGTATTGTAAATACATTAATGGTACATAACTGTGCATAGACCTTGTTTCTTTTGGAGTGTAGGCCAACTGACATGATTGTATTAACTTGTTCAGATGTTTATATATTCAGCTGACTTCAACAACATGTCAAAAATCCACCCAAAATGTTTTGAGACACCTTTTTTAACGAGTTAGTTATGGTGATATGTTTGTAGCTATATTTTAGAGACGCAATATATTCCCATTGCTTATTTAGGATATACTTAAACTGACGTCAATACTTTTTTATGTTTTTAAGCCATGCATAATTTTAAAAAAAAATCTAAAATATATTTATTCTGTATTTTGGGGGTGGGATCACAAGGAGGCGTTTTGTTTGTATCCTTTTTGTTTCTTTGCAACAAAGCATTTCTGATCCATCTATTCGGATAGCCTCCAAACGCTTGCAGGTTTTCATCATTGCCATTGTTGTTTTGTGTATACAGCGCTTTATATTCCCCTCTGTGCAGTAGCTGCATGTCCCAATTGTCAGATATCTTATCTGAAAGCTTTTGATTTTGTGGAAAGTAACCGGTGGATTCATCTTGCGTCGGCCTTATGTACACCCACAGTTGGAATGCAAGAATCTAGGCTTATAAAAATAAAAGAATTCAAACTCAAAACTTTTTTGCTCTTAAATGAGTACAATAAAGGTCACAATGTTTTATTGGTTATAAATAAAGTTACACCCACTCAAAAGCAACACCTGCATACAGCACAGGCTTCATTCGGTACTTACAGTAAAGCACACAATACTTCAACCATGACTTAACCTCTCCCCAGACCCACCCACTTCCACCAAAAAGAAAAAAGTCTGAGATTAACATTTTGGGATTAAGTCATAGCTCATCTTCAGTGCCTATATTGCAGGACAGAAGGAGATTGACTGACCAAAGATGACACAGACCAGTCCCAAGGCAGATCTTCTCAACCAGATTAACATTTTTCATGTAAGATTTTCAAATCAAATCAGTCTGGTCTTCAAGACAGTAAGTATAAATTCAAAGGATTAGATATTATTCCCGTGGCATATTAAATGAAGATGGAATATCTTAATTAGAACATAGATTGCTTGAAAACAAGTCCTCAAAGATGAGAAAAACAACCTAGACGTGATTTGAAATGATCACTGGTTTTAGGAGAAAAACGCATCTTGATACCAAACAAGAATTACTAGACAAAGCGAAAACTGTATTTTAGTATCACTAACAAATTCCAGCATTCTATACATTTATATATACATAAAGAGTCCCAAGGAAGATGACAAATGTTATTTAATTGAATTTTATTATGATCTGAAAGAAGTCTCTTATGCTCACCAAGGTTGCATTTATTTGATCAAAAATACAGTAATATTTTGAAATTCTATTACAATTTAAAATAACGGTTTTCTATTTTAATATATTTTAAAATGTAATTTATTCCTTTGATGGAAAAAATGAATTTTCAGCAGCAATTACTGCAGAATATATTCCAGAATAATTTTAATATACTGGTTTGTTGCTCAACTCACATTTCTTACCATTATCAACAGTTGCGTTGCTTAACATTTCCCTGTAAAAAATGATGAGTTTGAAAATGCTTTTATATCTTTACAACGATCTGAATTTAAGAACGGGTGTGTTTTGGCGTGCTGGAAAATGACATTTTGCTCTTCTTTATGATCGTTAAAGGTCCAGTGATGATCGTACAGTAGCTATAATGCATCATTCAGCATTTACACGTCATCTTGTTGAATAACACCGCGTAGTGTCCACTGGCACATAATTGTTAAGTATAACTGAGGTGAAGTGTTTCATTTAACCCCCTGGAGCACAGACCATGGGCAATAATGCAGCACTCAGACCCAGAGAAAGGAACGGAGGAGCTTTAACTAGCAGATGGAAATTGCCTTTTCATCTCCTTACTCTTTCCGATCCGAACCCACGGATACAATTTGGTGTGTTGCTCGGCGTGGGGGCACAGGGCAGGGAAAGACAAATGAGAGAGGCCCACCGCTAGAAAATGTTCCCGTGGCCCGCCGCTGTGACCTAATTGTCGGAATGTAGCTTCCTCCGAGGCGCCACTCTCGCGCTGATTTCACTGTAATCAACAGAGGAGGACAGAGATGCCCTGTCGCCGAGCGCGGAGCGCCGTAAGAGGAGGCTCGGATATCATACATTTAATTTCCTCATAAATCCTGCCGCAATGCAACAATTTTGAGAGGGAGAGGACCCGGCGACAGATTAATGGGCAAGGAGATTTATTCTGGCACGATCTGAGCTGCTTTGGCTTTTAAGCCTCAATCAGGTTAGGAAATAGGAACGATAAGTGTATCCAAATAAAAGATTCTCCAATTGACCGGCGCAACAAGAACTGGCCCCAGGTTCACACTCGCATCTGCGCGGGAGAGGGTGTCTGAGACGCGGATGCGAGGCGAGGCCCGGCTCCGAGCGCAGCGTGTGACCTCCGGAACAAATGAAAAACAGAAACCGCAGACGCAAAGTAGCACACGATTACATTTGTGTGCCAACGTTTGGTTAGACTTAAACACTTCGATTCGAGGCCCACAGCGTGCGTATTTCACCCTGCCTGCTCGAGCAGATGTCATTGTGCGATGACGCGACGGAGCACGACTGCTCTCAGTAGCGCGTGGAGCGATTGGATGCCAGTTTGCGTCTCTAAGTAAACAGGTAGATGTCAGATCCCTTCAACAAGGACAATTCAAAGCCTCTTATCATTTTTTTTTTTTTTAAAGCCAAGCCGCAACCATCTTATCTCTGCATTAGGACTGGGATACAACGGGCCTGATTATTATTATTTTTTATCTTTTCCATAGCTTAATGTTTGAAGTAATCTCACATTATGTTCAGCTCATGGGAGCGCCGTCAGGGTGAGAGTCAATGAGAGACAAAGAGAGATGATGAAGATGAAGATCATCATCCTGCTTTAATCAAAAATGGCTCAGAGGATAAAGTGTGTCATATCTGGCCCTGTGAATGGGCTTATGCTGAGAGCTCACTGTGCCTTTCCACTACACGACCCAAATATCCGCCCTTCAAGCGAGCTACGATAAATCAAGACTCCATTACATGTCGCAATCAGCTGTAGCTGATTAATTTTATAATTAGCAGGCGGAATTCAAATCTTTGACTGTTTTTGACCTTTACATCACTTTATCTGGGAGACCTTTGAATAAAGATGCAGATGTGCTTCTCAATAAGTATTTCAAGAGGCTGTGCTATATTATTAATTCAGGCATGGCTGACAAGTTAATATAACCCACAGAAAAGTGACAATATTCAACATATAGCACAACCTTTACAGAAAAATTAATTCAGTAAAATATAAATATTAAGGAAAATTTCATTCAAAATGTAAAATATTATGATTCAAAAGAAATGTTTTCTATTATATTTTTAAATGTAATTTATTTTTTAAATAAAATCTTTCAGAAATGGTTCTAATATGCTGATTTATATTTTATAATACTATTTCAATAATAGGATGCATTTTTTAGGATTCTTTGATGAATAAATAATAGTATTTATTTGAAATAGAAATCTTTCTTTTAAATGATAAATGTATTTAATGCCACAAAATAAATGTGACCCTGGACCACAAAACCAGTCATGAGGGTAAATTTTTTGAGAATTATACATCATCTGAAATATATATATAGCTTTCCATTGATGTATGGTTTGTTAGAATAGGACAATATTTGGCCAAGATACAACTATTTGAAAATCTGGAATCTGAGGGTGCAAAAAAAAAAATCAAAATATTGAGAAAATCGCCTTTAAAGTTGTCCAAATGATGTTCTTAGCCATTCATATTACTAATCAAAAATATATTTGATATAGTTACGTTAGGAAATTAACAAAATATCTTCATGGAACATGACCTTTACTTAATATCCTAATGATTTTTGGCATAAAAGAAAAATCGATCATTTTGACCCATACAATGTATTGTTGCTGTGCAGCATGGCCTCTCAACGGTGATGTCACTTTGGATTGTGAGTCTGATAACTTGAGACATCTCCTCAAAGAAACACAAATATGCTTGAAATAAGTTTAAAGTGGATAATCAGGCCCTTGAGAGCAATGAGCTCACATCATCCTCCGCAGCCAATCAAATGGCTCGAATGCCATCCCTCGCTCATTCTCATTCCCATTCCCATTCCCATTCTTCCCTCATCCACCTGTTCTGCAGTCTGAAGCGAATATGTTAATGCCCGGCCTTACTCACAAGACACATCGTCTGCGTCCCGCAGTCTCCTCCGTCCCCATAAAACCGGAGGGGACATTCCCTTGTCCATTTTGTGGACCATATTTAATTTGGTGGACAGATGAGGGATGTGAATGGTGAATAGGAAGGTGAAGTAGGGTTACTCAGGTTGCCCTGCACCCGCGGCTTTGTCAGGCTTCCACGCCATTGTTCTGGAAAAAGCATTCAAACCTTTTGCTTGGAGCATCAAAGGTGCGGTGGAGTCCCCCCCATGCTTTGGAGACCACTGCACCATTCAGAGCTGACATTATGGAGAACATACTGCACATGGACAAGGGTCAGAAAAATAGAGGCAGGAGCAAAAGTGGTTCACTCATCACTTGAAAGCAAGTTAGGACTTGAAAAGGAAAATAGAGAAGAAAGGTGCACTGAAAGACAATTTAAGAGCTCGCTAAGAGAGCATGCACTAGATAGGGAGCCGTGTATGGCTATGACAAGACCACACAATCAAAAAAAGCTATTGGAAGTACTGTGACCATGCAAATGTTTGCCATATGTGCACATCTGAGTGGTTCTGGGATGCTGAAGAGAGCTGAACAGACAGGCAGTGAGAAACTCTGACGAGCTGCTGGAATGTCCTGGCTGACAAAAGGACTCACTCAAGTCTGTGTTAAAACAGGCATTTTTTGCAGTCCACAGCAATTGCCTGACAACACAGCTTTTCTCCTTGGTCAGCGTTTTCTTTGCAACTTCGACAGCTACTTTCTTTTTCTCTTACTGTTGCTATATGAATGTTTTTTGTTTGTTTGCTTGAGGTAAGTATTTTTGTAGAAATCTTAAAAAGTTCAATCAAAAATGACAATTCTGTCATCATCTACTCACTCTCAAGTTGTTCCAAACCTGTATGAATTTCTCTCAGCTGTTTCTTTCAGATATTTTGAAGAATATTGGTAACTGATGCAGTGAGATCCAGACAGATTAGTAATGAATATGTCAGAGATCAATTTTAGAATAGGGAATAGCAAATGTATTAAATAAAAATTATTAATACGATAAAAGAATAAAGTTAATATGAAAATTATAAAAGGAAGTAATTTTAAACAAAATTAAGATCTATCTTATTCGATAACTAAAGTGCAGAGTATTTCAAATTATTATGTCTAAGGGATGAAGTAGTGAATATCAGAAGAAAAGACCAAAAGAAGTAAGATATAAGGAGAGGGGGAAAGCAAAATAAGGAAAAAGAAGTCAAAGAAAAGTCAAAAGTAGAGTTAGGTAAGTAATCAGAGTAGGCACAAGGAATATATATGCAGGAAACTTACATCCTCCCAAACTGGTTTATGTCTAATAAGTAAAGGTCAAATAGATGTATCCATCATGTCGTATGTTGTTATAATGACTGTAGTTCAGGTCAGACTAGGTCATCTTGACCAGTCAGATTTTGTGGTTAAAAAAATAGATGTGTGGCTAGACATGGCTTTCACACCTTTAGAAGAAATACAGCAAAATGAGCACTTTCAAATATCAAATCTTACATATTACAAAAACACTGTTTGTGGAAAAGAACATCTAGAACCGTTAATGACTAATTCTGAGAACATTATTACTCAGGCAGTAGTTGAAAGATATCCAATATCTAACAAAACCCATCTTTCAAACATATATGAAATGTGCATAACATACATATTTTTGGAGAATACTACAAAACATTATATATGAACATAAATAAAACTAAATAAAAGGCATATAAATAAGTAACATTAATGTGTAAATTCTTGAATATAAATATATGATAAGGATTAATATATGCTTATAAGTATAAGCATAAATCGATAAATCATAAATGAATACATGGATATGAAAATCAAGGAAAATATAACAACATTGATTATTGCGATACACCAGTAACAAAATAATTGACGGTAGCCATTGACTTCCATAGTATGAAAAAAAAAAAAACATAAATGGCTACCGTCAACTGTTTGGTTACCAACATTCTTCAAAATATCTTTCTTTGTGTTGAACACAAGAAAGAAACACAGGTTTGGAACAAGTGGAGGCTCAGTAAATAATGACAGATCCATTCCCACGGCTCTCAGCTCCACCCCACTCATCACATTCAAATAAAAACTTAATTTAAAAAACAAAAACAAAATTTGATTGAAAAATTATGAAAAAATACAATAAAAAATATTAATTATTCCATCCGTGTGTTAAAATTTAGGATGTTTTCTATGAAATGAGACAATTTTTATCAATTTACTCCACTGTATGTTAGTAGGGTGCTCTTTTAAATCCAGGTATGCCAAAATCAGTAAAAAAATCCAAAATATGCCGCAGAGCTGAAGAGGTTAACCCCATTGACTGTTGGAAAAAAATAAACATACTTTTTTAAAAACTGAAAAGTTTTTAAAGTGTAATGTAAATGTAAAGATTTTTAAAAGATCTAAAATTCATCAATAATATCTGACTATTGCATTTGAAGTGGTTGGATTTTTTTGTTGTTATGGAAAAGCAATTAATTTAAGTTGATATCTGTGTTTGGGGGTATATGTAGGTTTTGTGAGTGTGTGAGTGTGTGTGTGTATCATCACAGAACCTGGCATATTCAAGCAAGTCTGGCATATTTTCAACTTGCAACCTTGACACATCACACACACACACACACACACACACACACACACACTCCCTCCTCTCTGACAAGCCTTCAGAATGGTAATGATGATATGTTTAATCCCTGCCATTTGAACTGTTTATATTAAACATAAATTCATTTAATCCAACATGAGGATCCCTTTCAAGAAAATGCAAAACAGGACAGTGTTTAACACCTAGTTTATTTGCATAAAAAACATCTTACCTTGAAGGCTATACATTGGCTGTGTGCAGATTGTAATCTAATGTACACCTTTGAACTCCATTGTTACACATGAATGAAAAAATAAACTTGTTATTCAGACACCATTAACTTAAGCAATCAAAACATTTCACTCAAATCATTGACAAAATGTGAACTAATCAACATTAGTCTTCTCCTAGAGCTGTATCCTCAAATCTCAGATCAGATTTAAATTTACATCCATATTTTTTTTTAAATCAAGACTCTTTGACTGATCTGAGAACAGATGGATTGGAATGCTCCTAAATGCACCTAAGGTGGGATCCCTGCAATCAAGTGTGGCACAACGTGTCTCTGGAGGTGTGCTTGTGTCTCACTTCCTCTGTTTGTCTATCCTATCCTGCAATTCTTATAATTAAGCTTTTACACATTTTCCTTAGGGCACCTGGAATTAAAAGCTGATAAATTCACAGGTGTCATCATTATCAGTAAGTGCCACTCACTGGTGTTGGACACACGCTTTTCAGTTCTTCTCTTAATGTAACCTGTTACCATTCGCAAGCTGTCATTGCTGTTGCAAAGATGAACTCATTTATTAAAGAACCAAACTTGGTATAATTAAACAGTGGACAAAGAAGAATGAACTGCTGCTGAAAACGAACAGTCGGTATAGTGAATATGTTGATTGACCACTTTTGAAAACTGATGCCTTTAAGCATGTTCACTTTTCATTCTGCACACTCACTGTGATCACTTTTAAGAAATCAACCCTGGGAGGCTGGACCAGTTTAAAAATTGTGTTTTGAAAAGTAATATGTAATTAGAGTAATGTAACGTAATGCAATGTAGGTTAAAATTATATAAATAAATAACAGAGTTTATTCCCAAATGTAAATATTATGCAAACTCCCGAAATAAATACATCTGTTTGTGTTTAGACATTCTACACAACTCATTCTTGGAAGAATGGTCATTCGACTAGAATATTAATCAAAATGTGCTAATTATTTCGACTAAGTTCCAAAAACAATTATAATATGTAATATAGTAGCAAAACACCTCATTTTCTTTTGTTCCCTACAGTGCCAAAACGTCAAGTTCTTAATATAGGGTGCGAATTAATAGTGGTTTGTATTGCCATTTATTCTCAAAATGTATTTGAAGTTCTGTATTTTCTATACGACAATTAAACCCGCCTTAATACACAAGCAATTTGTCATGTAAATCGTGCTCCGTCTTTTGCCTCCCGCTTTCTGAAGAGGAGCGCGTCCGTTGAGTGCGAATTTGAGCTCATTTCACAACGTGTTCGTGGGCTGAGAGTGAAGGTACAGCAATAGGATCAATGTTTATTGTGTGGACAAGCCGCTAATTGTGCCTGAATAAACTCAAGAGTTCGATCATTTACATATGAGTAGAATTAGTGGAACCTGTTTAAAGTCCTCTCTGTTGCGGCCGCAGGTGTGGGGAATGGGATTCTTTTGCTTATTTTATTTCGTTGAAATATAGGCTATAGCCTAACTGAAATAAGCACTAAGCTACAACAAATAGCCTAAGTGCAATTAAGTTAACTACAGAAATGTGTAGGATACTATATAAACTAGATTCAAATGATTCCAATTCACGAACAAATGACATTCCAGTAAAAACCTAACAAACTAATTAGTGTCCTATATGCAGTCACGCTTGAAGACGTAATCAAGCTTCAATCAGAAGAATGTTAAGTCAGCATCTTCAGGCTACACTGTGTGAGCAACTTGAACCAATTCTCCTCACAGTAAAGATAATCACTGTGTTTGAACTTGAAAAGCTCCGTTTCGGCCTTTTTGTAATAATTTGTTGTGAGTCTCAGGTGAAATCGTCTGCAAACAAATGAATTCAAGCTGGCCCTCTTAAAAAGACGAGAGGGCGACTGGTCATTGTAGCAAGCACACAAAACTCTGGATTCCAGCAAACTTTTTATACAGCTTTAAAAGGGTCTCTCTTTTTTTCCCCATTTCTTGCTATACCTCTGGCCAGGCTAAGTCTTTTCTTCCCTGCTTTAATCCTTCCCTTTATTTCAGAAAAACACAAAACCAGGTTCCATGCAGTGCTTTAGTGGCTAAAAGTGAAAGAGCTGCTTCTTTGGAGGCTGAACTCTGAATCGCGCTGGAAAATTGGTTCCTCTGAATAGGTGGAGGAGGAAAAACGTTTAATAGGATCCGAGGGAGGTTCTGCTCTCGCAATCTGCTCTCTAAACAGGTGGAAATAGGACCTTTTCAATTGTACAAATAGTAAGTATAAACCAGCATGGAAAAGCAATTTTCAGCGACAAGGATTAGCAACTTGCAATGAAAATTGAAACTGGTCGGACGGTCCCCAAATCCTTCTTATTAAACCGACCTGAGCTGCACATTTCATGTGAAACTGAGCGCTCGTTTAAAGAAATAATTAAATAAAACGAAATAAATAAATAACACGAAAAACTATAGCGAAGTACGAAAGTGTATCATAAAAATATCACGAATATCAACTATTTAAATACAGCAATATACTCTGCTTAAAAACATAATTTGTCATAAAAACGAAGTCGAAGAAAAGCCACTAAAATAATGTCATTTACTGTCTTACTGCTCTGCACCTCGCGGATCATGATATGAACCGTGCGTGGATGCGCGACAGACCATTTGAGGCAAGACACTTAAATAATAATCTGTAGTATCTGTCATGCATGCATACCACCCCCGTGGCCGTGTATAAATGAGCGGTAGGAGAGGGGACAGTTCTGGTGATGGCGTTTCCTTGTCACCCTGATAAGAGCAAGAGCAAGTGATGTCAGCTAAGTGCTCCAGACAGTGATCTCGCGCTGACGAGGACGTGTGCGAGTAAAATGTGACAGTGCAGTCACGCCGTAATCGTTGAATACATCTGCTGTGCGCTTTGGAGGAAAAGGGTAAACTACAACATCGACTCTCTGGCGTAAGTTTGCTGTAAGATTTTCGCAAGTACTGAATAGGAATCGACTCTGGGAGGGGTTTTGTCTTATTCTCTGCTTAACGAGCTCTGTAATGTCCTGTTAATTTTGTGTGTACTAGTTAATGAGCATTAATCGGGTACCCCTGGACGCTATTGTTCTGGGGATGGCCATTTGAATGCAAATGGTGACAGTGTAAAAGCAAGGTGCTTATTAAACTGGTGCGTGTCCTGGCTTTTCTGGAATTCAGCAGGAGAGGACGGGGCGGCTGGTCGATGCTCACACCAAGTTGGGTAGAAATGGCGAGCTCTCTCCCTCTGGAAACAGTGATGTCTTGCCCTAGACTAGACGACAGGAGCGGGGCCACGGCGGCACCCAAGTCCCTGGCCTTTTCCATCGACAGAATCATGTCCAAGACGTCGGAACCAAAAGCCGCCATCGCGGAGGAGGAGCGCCGCGGAGGACTTGAGGGATCCGAAGGGAAGAGGACGCTCGGCTTGTGTACCCCAATTCCCTGCATGATCCCGATCCAGCCGTTCAGCTACGACCTGCAGGCCAAGGCTTTAATGAACTATTCCGCGGTGTGGGAAGTTAATTTCAGGGGAGCACTATGCACTTCAGCGGCCATGTGTAAATCCCGAGTTTTGGAAAGTTAATTTCAGGGGAGCACTATGCACTTCAGCGGCCATGTGTAAATCCAACTGCGGCGTCTGCGGTAAAGCGGACGCGGGAGTTAAGCACTCTGTGTTTCCGGGAAGCAGGGTCATCAAGCCGCAGGTGATACACCAAGCGCTGGCCATGCCCACTAACGGATCGTTGTGTTATTTCAATTACTTGGACTCGGCTTATCATCAGTCCGAGCTGCTGAGCGGACATTTATTTTCCTCAGCAATCGCGAACTCTCAAGCACAAGCCATAAGCGCGCATCAGAAGCTCCTCTTGTTGGAGAACGCCAAACTTGCGTGCGTTTCACCCGAGAAATTCCCCACACCTCAGTACCCACATAAAGAGCATCTCCCTGGGCAGCTGGACCAGATAGTGCGGGAGAACCACAGTCTGACTGAGAAGAACGGAGTGAAAGCGCACAGCAAAGCGAATAACTGCTCCGCTGACGGGAAACCCAAGAACTTCACGTGTGAAGTTTGTGGAAAGGTAAGCTATATGACGGATGTTGTCAAGTTGTTTTGACGGGATGTGGGAACGTAAAATAATGCTCACACGGAATAAATTGCAGATGATTTATTAAGCTCTTTCGTTTTTCCTTCATAGGTCTTCAACGCGCACTATAACCTGACTCGTCACATGCCGGTGCACACAGGCGCGAGGCCGTTCGTGTGTAAAGTATGCGGGAAAGGTTTCCGACAGGCCAGCACATTATGTAGACATAAAATTATTCACACACAGGTGAGTAAAAAAAAAGCTACAATAATTCATAATTTAATATATTTTGAATAAAAAGCACGCGCGAGATTTACTTACCCAGATGTTGTGAATTCATTCACAGGAGAAACCTCATAAATGTAACCAGTGTGGAAAGGCTTTCAACAGAAGCTCGACTTTAAATACACATATCCGAATTCACGCGGGCTACAAACCATTCGTCTGCGAATGTTGTGGAAAGGGCTTTCATCAAAAAGGTAAGCAACTTCTGAATTATTTTTTTCACGTAAAAAAAACCCGAAATATTTCATTCGATTGTTTTTTTGAGTTGTTGAAATGAGGCCTTTATCCATTTTAAATAAGATCAATTTGTCACTCCGCCAACAACTTACCATTACAAGATTTTTACATTTCATATGGGTCAAAACACAGACCTTTAACTCCTTTGTACGTCGACGTGATATTAACTAAGTTTGACAACTTCTTGACTTCAACATGCAAAGTGCTGATTAGGGAAGGCTTGGAAATGAAACTCTTCCGTTAAATGCAACTTAATTGTGAACTGTTGACCTGCTGGAAAAAAATGACATAATTCGTTTATATTATTTTTTTTTCAGGAAATTACAAGAATCACAAACTGACCCACAGCGGCGAGAAACAGTACAAGTGTTCAATCTGTAGCAAAGCCTTCCATCAGATCTATAACCTCACGTTTCACATGCACACGCACAACGACAAGAAGCCCTTCACCTGTGGGACCTGCGGGAAAGGCTTCTGTAGGAACTTTGACTTGAAAAAGCACATACGGAAACTGCACGATAACGCCAGTTGTTTATCCCGCGGAAACGATTCTTCCAGAGGACACCAAAACCAAGACGCCACCAGTGTTTGACTGAACTTGGACAACTGATGAACCGCACGATCTTTTGTGGAATTTAACATCTTCCACCGACATGAACGAAGATGAACGGGACGGGAGAAAGTCATCACATCATGGAGGAATTGTACATAAAACAGAATAAAATATTATTTAATGAAACCACTGCCATACGGGGCTACCAAGCAATTATTTGTAGACTAGATGAAGGAAAAAAGCGTTTTATAAATAAATGCAACTTATGTGTAAAAGAAATGTTTGATAAATTTGTAAATTTGTTGACACAGTAAAGCGAATATGCTAAAATAAAAAATAAAAAACATGAATACAATAATGTCGGATTTCTATTTTTTTAATTTGTAGAAAAAATACCCGAGTTCACCATTTAAAATGTGTGTCTGTTTCACATGAAGAGTAATTGTTTAATTTGTGTGGGTCTATGATTTGTATGATTTAGGAACCGTGCACATAGGTTAAGGTCAGTTGTAAATTAATAGAAACGTGATTATTTGCCATTGTAAAAAGAAAGAAAGAAAGAAAGAAAGAAAGAAACAAACAGGAAAAGGGTCTATATTTATATACTTATTTACATACAATTAGAAAGAAGTTAACTGCGACTTTTTTAAAGAAATAAACTAGGCCTATAATTAGCCACATTACAGTAAATTACAAACCTCATAAGCTAGAGTGATTTTACAGTTTAAAAAAGGGGACAAACAAGACTCAATCTATCAAATATAATTACTATCGATCTATTGCCTTGCAGCCGTTCAGTGCACAGTTAAATGTAAAGCTCATAATGACATGTCTGGTGGAGTTCAAAGCCTGTGGTTTCACTCAGACATTTGATACACGACTCTGCTTCTGTGACCGTGCACTTGACTTCAGTTTAATGGCTCAAATTATCAGATAAAACATGGACTCTTGAAAGCCTGTTACGTTAATCAACTAAAGAGCCCCAGGGGAAGCTTCAGCGCATCAAGTCGTGTTCATCAGTAGGTGGAAAATGGACTGCACTCATCCCACTTCTCCTCATCACCGCAGCTTTAATAAACAATAATGTATTCGGCGCACGGATCCTGGAACAATATTATCCTTGCACGCTAACAGAAATTCTGATGAGAGACAAGCGCGTGATCCCAAATCTCGCTCTCCCAATTACAGCCCAATTAGCAATTATGCCCACGTCTTGGGACCACGAAGAAGACTAATATTACTAGTTGAATGGTCTACTCACCTCCTCAGAGGCAGAGGTTCTAAAATGTGTTTGAACAGAAGTGTCTTTATTTCATTCAACTACATTCGAATGTCGTCCCGTGTGGAATATAGACGTGCTTTAAAAAAACAAAAACATAAACCAATGCATTATTTTACGAGGGATAACCGGGTCTCGAGAGCTACATTGCATACATTTGATATAGTCTACAG
The DNA here is from genome assembly GCF_001515625.1 of Sinocyclocheilus rhinocerous. Lineage (NCBI taxonomy): Eukaryota > Metazoa > Chordata > Actinopteri > Cypriniformes > Cyprinidae > Sinocyclocheilus > Sinocyclocheilus rhinocerous. Next base: position 854,693 of record NW_015662957.1, read on the forward strand.
ACTTTATAATGCGCATTTACTGAAAATGTAAATTTTCTTGGGCAAGCTAAATGGAGAAAAAAAGGCTATAAAAACTAGTCAAATGAAATTTAGAAGACTAAAGATAAAACATATTATTTTTGCAGTGGCATTTTATTGCACCATGTTCTATTATAAAAACTTTCAGAACTGGAAGTATGATTTATTATACGAATAATGCATTTTCAATCGAAAAAAAGTTGTAAGAACTGTCCATTTTGTTCTGAATCAAAGTGCATCATTTAATTAAAGTTTTCGGTTTCAGTTCGATTTTATTGACCATTAATGACATTCAAGGTGGTCTAAAAGTGCGATGATCACTACAGGTTGTAACTTTCATTTTAATTGTAATGTTTTAATGCGTTGGCAATTTGTGTGAGTCTGGATTGGTTAAAACAATATAACATTGGCAAAAAAAAAAAAAGGTGAACTAAAATATCAGATAATTTCTGGTGATGACGAGGTCTGGGAAAATACCAGTGGGGGCGGGTCTCATCAAAAGACATGTTTGTGTGGGTTATAAAAAAAATCCCTTTTGTCCCTATCTTGCCTAGTGCCTAAAAAAGATTGCAGAGAAGAAAACAACCTAAAGGCAGTCTCGTTGGCCTTTTTCTGCACTTACCTCTCAAACATCTGAGCAACCAGCTTTGCTTCTAGAAACATGTTAATTGACAACGGAGCTCATTACTGCATGCACATGTAACGCGGCGAGAGGGATTATAGGGACAAGAGCGCATTAATTAACTGTCAACAGCATAGAGCATGTACACGACAGAGATCAGCCGAAATTGAGGCATTTACAAGCGACAAAAGCCCGGCTGAGACAGGAAGAAAAAAAGACCCAGACTTTTGTTTGGTCAACTCAATTGATTGTAAATGGAAGATTAACGTGGGTAGCATCAGCATTTTTAAGGGGGCGCGGAAGAAAAGGCCCCAATTAAGTCCACCAAATGTTAACTACATCGTTTCTCTCAGTTTAACCCAAATGAAATTCTAATTAAACAGTCCTCCTTCCATCATTTTGGAAAGCAATTTCTCTCCCAGTTGGAGAAGAGCGGGCTAGTTGTAGTACTTGTTAAGAGAAGCGTTGCTTCTTGGCACAAAGCGCTCGCGAGAAGCATTGTAGCGCGCCAAGGGGAAAGTTAATGAGCGTCAGGCGCGCGCTCTTTGGATCCGTTCCTACAGATCGGTGTTGAAAAGATGGACTCAGCCAAGCGACCGCATGGTGTTCTGTACACGTATTTATGTCCAAAAAGATGATGACAAAGAAGGTCAACCTGACAATATGTTGTTTAATCCAGTTTCACAGGCTGTGAACATTCATTCAACGAATAACCGAGACAGCAGAGGCTATTCACAAATAAAATGAAAGTAGGCATTCTCAAATAAAAATACGTATAAAATACAATTTATACAAAAATGACGAATACATATCTACTGTGATGAAAAATGTCAATCACAGAAAAGGGGTAACTTTCATGGCAGGGGGAGAAAAAATAAATTAAAATGTAAAATATCTCATTAAAAGCGGAAATGTATTAAACTTACACTCTTTAACTAAATTAAGTAGTAGTAGTAAAGCATTTTCTTCTAAAATATTTGAAATATTTGAAAATCATTTATCCGCCAAATTAAAGTGGTGTAACCAACATAAGAAAGACACAAGAAAGCCATAAGAAATGATCAGAAAAAAAAAATCATCACATATTTTTCATACTTTTTATATACAAAAAGGCATAGGTAGCTCAAGTCAAATGCAGTAACAGCCAGAAAGCAAGAAAACGAAATGAAAAAAAAAAACATAAGTTGTGTACTATCACACATAATAACCAATGTACTTTTTTAATTGATAGACACCACGCATTTTTTTTAAATGTTGAAAAATATTTTTAAAAGGAAAAAAATCCTTCAACAATTCTTGTCACTTGTCTTAAAACAAAGAACTTGGCATACATATTTACATTTTTTTATGATTTCAGACATCCTTGTTTACACATGGATGTTTGAAATAGTGTCACATGCAAAAAGAGAAATGAAACATGCTTTGAGAGTTCACATTCCCATTCCTAAATGAGCAGGATCAGGCATTATCCCACGCAGGGCCTTGAGTGGCAGACAGCGGTGCCCCCTTCGCTGCGTTCGGCCTGCTCGTCAAGGGCACGCTCAGAGAAGGAGCTTTATTGCTCTAAGGTGTCGAGGCAGCCGCATGGTAGTGGAGTGCAGGGACTCTGCCTCGCAGGAATTACATCAATGTCAGTCTCGGGTATGACCTCCATTCAGAAGCAGTCTTGAGGGCTTCAGGCCACGCAGCTAAAGGGGACCTTCTGTCCCCTCGTCCAACTCTTTACCCACAATGTCTTAAAAGAGACGAAGGTCTGACCTCAAAACAATCTGTTCTATATTCAACAATCTCAGCGCCCTATTATATAAATATGAATGCAAGTGAAGCATTGTGTTAGGAAATAAGGGATATGGGCCAAAGGAAACTGCTAAATGAAATCTAAGGCTTACCAGCAGATCTCCAATAGTTATCTGTTTAAATTGCTGTATTGCTTCTATAGAAGAGTGACCTGTAATCAGTCTCATTGTTTGCCAGGATCAGTAAATCTGGGATGTCCGGTGCTAATCTTTTGACCCAGGATGCCCTTTCAGGACAACCTCCACTCCGTTTCCCAATGGATGGGTCTTAATTAACTCAAGACCAAAAACCCTGCTGTTAAGCTGGTACTCTCTTCAATACACCAAGTTAGAATGTAGGGGATTTGATATAGAGCGATGTGTCACTCACTGATCCCTTAGGCTGTGATTTTACGCCCAGTCTGTGGTGGGTTTCTGAACAAAATATAGTCCAATCCATATACAATTTTATTGGCATCTATGGTTCCACGAAGAAGCTTGAACATCCATGGAAACTTTCCATTGTTCTTTTTAGTGGAAAAAGGTTCCAAAAGTTCTTCACACTAAGAAACCCCCAAGGGCATTGCTGAGAAAATCTTTAGAACCTTTATTTTTAAGAGTGTAAAACATATAAATACATGACTACACACAAACAAGCAATGCGCACTCAAACTACTGCCACAAATGTTGGGATGGAGTGGTTGCTTTGACTACTTGGATTAATGGGATCCAGTGAGGTAAATGGGGAAAATAACAATATCGAAACCCAAAATCAATACAAAATAGAATGACGTTTAAGTTAGCCAGAACAAAAACACAACAGGAGACCCCGCATGACCAGTACTAGTGCTGGAATAATAGTTTCAAGAATGGAGAGAATTCCCCAACAGTCTCCCAAGCAAAAGCTATTTGTGTTTAAGTGCACTACATTGACAAAGATCTTTAGTTGTGAAAAGCTCCTTTGAGAGAAATGGGTGGTACGTTTCTGATGGAAGTCGAGCTTGTTTCGCTAAGGGAAATTTTTAATATTTATACTGTTCCAGAGATCTAATGATCAAAGATGAATGAAAATACTCAAAAATGTCATTATGTATTTTTATTTAGTAATTTTACTATTATTTAATCAAAGTGCCATAATCCTCAACATAATCAGGCTTTCTTGTAACAGCAACTATGCCATTTTTACAGACACAAGTTATTCAGTAACAAACAAATTTGTTCTATCTTCTTACGATAGTGTTCTGAAGATCTGGCTGATGGCCAGGTGTCTGAAGCCCAGAGCTGATCTACAACATTTGGCCTTGGCCTGTGCCTGGGCTCTGACAGCCTCAGTTGGCAGTGGTATCCGTAGCCAAACCACCTCAGGGCTTTCCCTATTAGAATACATAATGCAGAACTAGTCATTTGGAAGGGCTCCAGATCGTGCTCTTCAAAACCCTTTTAGATAATTTGCTGTCGTGCCCTCCACCCACACCCAGAATTCTCCACCCCTCCACAGCCAACCAACCCCCCTGCCAATTTGGAAGCCTTGACTGGTGCCCTGACCTCAGGGGCAGGAGTCCCAGCTGAGGAGGAAGGGCAGCTGCCAACCACCACCACTTCAACCGTGACCATCCAGATGATCGCGTTTGTCAAGCCGCCACTCCGTGTCACCCTGAACTGGTTTGATCATCCAATTAGGCTAGGACACGGTCTGCAATCTCTCCCTCCATGGAGGGACGATAGACAAGACAGTGAACGAGATTAAACAGTATATGCACTCAAAGTCAATTAAAAAAAATATATGTTTTTTATATATACCCACTTAGATACAAGCTACTTTAGAGCTTGTTTCATGCCTGGATTCCCAAAACCACCAGTCTGAATATGAGAAAACGCTAGTTAAACAACAAACCTAATCAAAGAACAAATCAAATGCGTAATTTTCAGAATTATAGACAACTTAACTCTCAACTCAAGTGGCTGACCCTTCAACAGACAGGCAATACAAGAGCAATTACATGGACAGTCCAAGTGCTCTGAGAGGCTTTGTGTGATGGCAGTCATGACCTCATTGTTGTTGAGGGTTCAGGTAGGAGGCAATGAGGTTTAGGGGTGCATTTAAAAGCAACATTTTTGCACACAAATTTGCATTTGTGCGTCTTGAGACAAGATTTTTTTATTTAAGCTGGACATCAGAAAATGTTCTTGAAGATACTAGTAATGCTTAGCATTGCATAATGCAACTCAGATACAGTTTCTGTTACGTACATTTGGAGAGAAATAGTGGGTTAGGAAATAGAATGGTAAATTAATTTTTCTTGAAAACATGTTTATTATTTGACACTATATGGATAATCCTTTTTTTACTTGTAAAGGAAAACAACTAATCTGAACTAATTTTAAAGTAACTTCAATAATACCATTTAATTTGATAGCTAACTGCACAAATAATAGTTTTATTACTTCATTGTAAATCACAGCTGATTTTTTACAAGTGATTCATTCATTTTTCGATACACAGTGGTGTAGTTACAGAAAATGTAGTCAGTATTGCCCCCATGTGGATGCACTTGTGTAAGCGAATGTTAATGCACTATTGAATGAACACATTTATTCTGTATTTGCATATATAATATTTAAATCAAATATATAACACATAAAAATAAATAAATAAAATAACAATTTGGGGCAAAAAATATAAATAAGTTACACACCAGACAGCTCATCTAGGTTTGGGTCGAGGTGGTTTACCCTTGCATTGTGCAGGGGAGGGATCTTGTTGTCTAGTTTTCAGTTTCTGTTGTCTAAGCAATCTCCCAGTCTCACTCACCGGCGGTTGCCCTTTCCCAAGCAAATACTGCTCCCATTCTGGTAGTTTCCGTTCAACTGAGGCCCAATAATGAGTCTATGACAGGACAACAAAAGATCAACTTGTTAAAGGAGCAGATAACTCATAAATATTTATTTCTGTATCATATTCTTAAAGGGTCACCGGATGACAATTTTCCACAAGCTGATATGATTCTTTAGGGTCTTAATGAAAAGTCTATACTTTGGTTAAAATTTCTCAATGGTAGTGTAAAAACAGCTCTGTTTTCAGCAAGTCGTTTTAGTCCATGTTCCTTTAAATGCTAATGAGCTCTGCTCATCCCGCCCCTCTCTTCCGTGGGGTGACGAGCAATACTGTAAACTTCAGCCGTGAAACTTGCTAACTAGCACATTATTAGGAAAGGCGATTTGCAAAGATTTATAAAAAAACCTTATACTTCTTATGCTTCTGTAGATGAAGCTGGATCACGAATGATTCGTGTGAACATAAGACACATTTAGGCAGATCGGGGATCGGCGCATTCCCTTCAAAAACGACAGTAACATTAATCCTCCAGCGGCTCAGATGTCGGGAGTAAATGACGACTGCTATATTCATTCTTACATCCAACAACAGAACACCTCAATCACTTAATCGGAGACATTCTTGTCTTCCCCTGCACCGGATTCGACACAATGGCGGACAGATCACAGCTCACTCAGGGCGGGTCTAAGG
>NW_015662957.1:861253-863891 GCF_001515625.1 Sinocyclocheilus rhinocerous
CAGAACTACGTCATTCTGACAGGAATCTCAGAACAGCCTGATTTGAGAAAGGGGATTTTAAAATAAGGATTTAAAAAAAAAACACTGGGTGGATTTTTATCATTATAGGGTGGATGTGTACACACACTTCCAACACATTTATGTTCAAACAACATGTAAAGTGAATTTTGCATCCGATGACCCCTTTAAATCTTAAGCAGGTAAAACATTTCATGCTGGCATCTGCATTTAAACTACAGCAGCTGTCTTACTGTATTTTTAAAACACACGTCATTCCATTCACTTTATAACCGTACCTTTTCGATTCATTATGACAGCCCTGATGGGCACACAGTTTCTTGGGGAAAGATGCCGTTGGCATCATATACACATGCAAAAAAGTACTTCAAATGCAACATTTACTATTGCATGTGTTCAAAAATGAAACACTGTGCAAGTTTTATTTTATGAGATGTAACTAATACCTCAAGGTTAATAATATCTGGGTGAAGCAGCTGTCTGGTTTGAAGATTTTTTTCAGCATTCTGTAAATCCTACAACAGAAATAGTCATAAATACAAACAATTGTATTATAATACAATTATAATATATATATTAAATAAAAAATTATTCTGTTAATTTGACTATAATAAATAAAATAAAAACCTTTTTACTGTACTATAATAGAGCTCTGTGAAGCACCTAGTTTGAAATACATAATTGTATCATATAAATATATAGCACAGTGTGTGTATAACACAGAGCACACAGTAGAGAAACCTTAAGGATCTGAGCATTCCTCTCCTTCGCTGCTTGAGACATCAGACGCTGCTGTTTTTTCTTAGCCTTCTGCTGTTCATAATGCGCTTCCATCTGCTGCAGCAGTAATGCTCTTTTCCCCAGTCTACATGAGAAAAATTACATTCATTAAGCCGTTTAGATTCATAACAAGGATTGAATAATTAAAAATAGGACTAAGAGAAGCCTTTTAACCGATGAGTACAACTGAAAAGACTCACATATCTTCATGTTTCTGGCTGAGTTCAAACTCTTCGTGTGTATAAGAGGCCATTTAATGTAGTTTCAAAGACATGGAAAGAAAACTCAAACTCTGTCAACTGACTGAAACTTTATCAAAAGCTCGCTACTATACACATTCAAAAACCTCACACTGTTACAACAACCACGGCTGTTGCTCTGCGACACCAAAGTATCCGGAAGCAGAGCTCCAAACTGAAGCCTGCCGTAACCATAACCATAGCTACCAACTACCATGTGTGCGGAAATGACAGCTCGTGAGCAAAAGTTTAGGACAAGTGCGCCCTCTATTGTTGAGAAGAGTTAAATGAACATAGTAGTTTAAAGTTATATTTTGAAATGTTTAAACGTTGAAAAAAAAAGAAGAAAAAAAATATATATATTGTTTTTTCTTTTTTCATTTAACTTTTAATTATTAAATCATTAAATTAGGGTCGGCTTAAATGATCCTTTCCCTATTTTGATAAGTCAGTTATAACTTAAATGCACACACTAAAAGCAGCTTCAAAGATAGAAAATGTTTTACTATCCTTGTGGGGACATTTGGTCCTTACAATGTAGCATAAACAAGCACACACACACACACACACACACACAAAATCCCTAGACAGAAAATCAGTACAATAGTTCTTACAACAGGGGGAGATGGAGAGAAAGAAAAACGAAATATGCCAACAGGGAATCGGTCTTTTTATTGCAGGAGTAATGGAAGGATAAAAACAACAACAAACTTGTTTTCAATGATTCAGCAGATACTGTATATCTACCGTAGGAGCTACTTATGTTCAACAGTCCCACTATTTTATCAGTAGAGGGACTATTGGCTTTAACAGTAGAGCTGTAATACACGAAAGCTGTTTAAGACTGACATAGTTCAGGTGTTTATCATCACATTTAGACTGTTAATCAATGGCCTTAATGATCCACCTATAGGAATGGCATAATTTGGTGAACAAAATATAGGGGCTGAAACCTCAGAACATACTTGTATATAAGTATTCGACCATTTATATAATCTGCTGCTGAGATATCAGTTTATCTACATCATAGATTCATACCTGTCAGCATGTCACTGTTACAGACTGTTACACAATTCTTTCTTGGTTTCCAGTCCTACATAGGAGAAACGAAACGAAACAAAAAAACAACAGCTTCACTTCATCTCAAGGGTTGCCATGTCTGCATTAATGTACCACCAGAACAAAGCTAAAAGCCTTTTAGCTTTACAGAATGTCTCTATAATTCATTCCCAACTCAATATAAAACCCAATTACTTGAAACGAAGGAACAAATTAGTAAATTGTATGCACAATTAATTTTTTTTCCGTATTGCGATAGCCTACTGCGGTCTCAAATAGAAACCATGCAGTCACGTTACTTCCTCTGCTCTGTGCTTACACATAATCTGTTTCTACTTTATTAAAATTAAGCAACATACATCTTTAAAATTAAAATTAAAAATTAATAAATAAAAACAGACATAAAAATGTTAAAATGATTTACTGGTGCTAATTTTCATAGTGCAGCCTTGATTCATCACCACAAATTTAAGTATTTTACCATACATAAACACACACATATATATATATATATATATATATTTGTTTGTGAAATGGCACAG
>NW_015662957.1:863939-873348 GCF_001515625.1 Sinocyclocheilus rhinocerous
ATATATATATATATATATATCAATCTGACACTTGATTTGAGCCAAGAAAGTTATTCCAATATATTTTCTGTAAAAAAAAAAAAAACAGAACAAATGCTTAAAACTTCTAAGACTGAACTTTATTTGGTAGCTTTCATATTACAGTCATGTTTCACTTGATCTCTTCTTCACATTACTGTGAAGAGATTGTATCATCTGTTATCATCAGCAGCACCAGAAGACATTCATCATTCATCATCTTTTCCATCTTGCTCTTCTACACTTTCATTGTTTTCACAATTACATTATATTATATGCACTTGACATGACACTTTCATCCAAAGCAACTTCCAGTGCATTCAAGGCATACATTTTATCAGTGCACTGTACTTATGTTTTTCCTTCATTTATTTTGTCCCTGCTGTCCACTCCCTTTGCTGCCTATTATTTGTAGCATGACTGAATTTTTAACTTTTGCTATGTACCTCACCTGACAGAATCTTCTTGGGGCCCCAGACAAACTGTTCTTGGGGCTTGAAATACTTAATGGCAAATCTAATCAGCTCTCGTCTTTCTGATTTTTCCAAAACAGCAAACAAAGTAATCTAGTACACTTTGTTTTAGACTTTGAAGGTGTCCGACAAGGGTTTCATGGAGGAAAAACTTGACCAGTGGGGCCTGGTAGTGCTTCAATCCTAGAGTCCCCAATCACTTCACTGCACAAACAAAGGTAATGTGTTTAAGAGCATGCTTTCTTTGAACATAACTTGTATTAGATAAAAAAAATGTATGATTTACCTACAGAATGAGCACAATGCCATACCGTCAGGTGAAGATTTTATTCGACCATATTAAAATTCTAGGTTATAGAAGCAGCTCTTGAGAACAAATAATAAAAAAAAAAATACTGTACAACCCGATTGGCAATCATCTTCTCCAATTCAAGACTACTTAGTGGGCTGTGAAACCAAATAGAGTTTTGTGTAAATGATACACTAAACCCACTGACATGCTAGAGGTGGCAAATTCTGAGTGTAATAGTAGATATAGTGGATTTCTTACTTCATATGGCTCATCATCATCACCATCACCATCATCATCAAAGTTCTATAATCACACTGTAACCGATTTTTGTAATGTGAACAGTATTATACTGTAATATGTACAGTAAGATACTGTAAAATGTGTATACAATATTTTACTGTAAACCGCAAAGGATTATGGGAAAATATACGGTCACTACTGTATTTCCTCACTACTGTAAATCAATTTACAGTAGTGAACTTGCCCACGAAAAACTGACCAATGGCATGGGAGTTCTTTTTTGGCTGTTTGGTGGAAGTGGCCCTAAAAGGACAAAAGATGCACTGTTAACTCAACAAAAGGTTAGTATATTATTTCTGTTTTATGCAAAACTGCGATATTTTAATATGTTTTCACTTGTTAACAGCAAACTAACATCATTCATAGTGTCATATTTTATGTTGGGAGTTGGAGCCTTTTTTTCTGACTGACGGCCGGAATGCCGCCAAAAGGCTGATAACATCGACTGGTGAGTAAGTTAAGGTCACCTATATTAGTCGAAATAAACCTTAGTTAAACCGAGAAACACATTTGTATGTTCTGCTGCCCTTTAATGCAAGTTAGCTCCTCTGGTGAGTCGCTATTTAACCTTAACAGCGAATTAACGTGAAATACTGAGGTAAAGTGCGTTAGGCAAACCATTGTTTCAGTGGAGATTTTAAACAATATTTTCTAGTACTTCTTTTGGTTGTTATTTTTAGATTTCTAGTCTGGATGTAGTCTGGAACGTCGGAGGTGTATTTTGGATCCTCCTCTTGTGAATGTCATAGTATCGATGATAACATCAACTGCTAAGTTAATAATGTCAGTTAGCCGAAGTTAACTAACTTAGTTGAACAAAGAGAAGCATTGTAAGTTATCTTCTCTACTCTGCCTCTTTATCGCAAGTAAGGTAATTCTCTTCAAATGCTATTTAAGTCAGAGTGTGTACGTCGTATGTAACTTTAGAGACGGTCCCTAAATTCAGTGAGAGACGTAACGTTAAAATAAAATAGCGAGCTAACAACCTACTGAGGAAAACTGAGCTAAGAAACACCACTGTTAAGAACATCTTTTGTATTTTATTTTAAAGTTTGTGGTCATGTCGTCTGCATCGGAGGTGTATTGAGTCTTGAGTCTTGTGATTGCCGTCGTAGCGGTGCTAACAACAGGTGAGCTGTCAACTTTGACTGAAATTTAACACAACACCACAAACTCATTTTTACTGTATTTTATTTACACCACCAGTCAAAAGTTATTGAACAGTAAGATTTTTAATGTTACTTAAAGAAGTCTCTTCTTCTCACCAAGCATGCATTTATTTGATCCAAAGTACAGCAAAAACAGTACAATTTTGAAATATTTTTACTATTTAAAATAACTGTTTTGTTTTTGAATTTTAAAATGTAATTTATTCCTGTGATCAAAGCTGAACTTTTAGGATCATTACTCCAGTCACATGATCCTTCAGAAATCATTCTAATATTCTGATTTGCTGCTCAGAAAACTATTATTATTATTATTGTTATTGTTATTATTATGTTGAAAACAACTGAGTAGAATTTTTTTCAGGTTTCTTTGATGAATAGAAAGTTCAGAAGAACATCATTTATCAGAAATATAAATCTTTTGTAACATTTTAAATGTCTTTATAATCACTTTTGATCAATTTAAAGCATCCTTGCTAAATAAAAGTACTAATTTCTATAATTTCTTTCCCAAAGAAAAAAATTATACTGACTCCAAGCTTTTGAATGGTATAGTCTATAATGTTACAAAAGCTTTTTATTTCAGATAAATGCTGATCTTTGGATCTTTCTATTCATAAGAATCCTAATTCTGGGATGGTAAAAATCATGGTTTACAGTGCAGTACCATAATTGGATTGTTTTTTACAGGTAAAAATGTTTAAACTAAATGAAAATAAACTCTACAGTACTGATACTGTAAATGAAAATACGGTAATAATACTGTAAATAAAATACAGTAAAGACATTATTGTACTGTAAATGCAATTACAGTAATAAAACTGTAAACATTTTTACAGTAAATTACTGGCATCCAGCTGCCAGTAAGTTACTGTAAAATTTACAGCAACCACAGTGCGAAATTATCATGTAAAACTGAGTTTTGACATTAGTAGACAGCAGGTTTTCACAATATTTAGACATTTACTTTTGTATTTAGATTCTCACCAACATTTTTCTCATACAATATGTCAATGGATGAATGCAAGTTGGCATGTTTATTTTAAATAGAGGAGTGGGGTAAGATGTTTTTTTGTTTTTTTTAGGAGAAACAGATATCTTCATAAAAATGCTTCATGCACAAGCTTTACCCCTCTCATTATTTAAGACAGACTTACCCGGCAGCTATGTCGAAAGTCTTGCATGTCCTCTGCAGCTTTCATGTTCCTGCAACTCCTTCTGTGCAACACCTGTAAACAGAAATCCCAAATGAAACAGTTGTTTGTAAAATCTTTTCATATTCATAGATATTCATAGAAATAGAAAGTGGGAAGAATGGGAATTATTATAATACGAAGTTTCTTAAAACTGGTAGTGTTTATTCAATAATAATAATAATAATAATAGGCCTAATTACCTTCAGTTAGTTATGAATCTGATTAAAAAAAGGAAGCTGAGGACGGCGTAGATCACATGGAATGTTATAGAGCGTTATGTAAGCTAGCCTATAGTTCATAAATAAAATCAAAAATAGAACCAATGGATAAACAATAACTACTAACAAATGCAAGGATGTTACTACTGTGTGCACGTGACTGCGCGCTGTTGTAGGATTAATTACAACAACAAGAGAGACTACCAAATGAAAATCAAAATTGCATAGCACTTAAATCCAAGCATAGGCCTGCCTTCTTTCTTGGTGCTTTATGTTCGTATTCGTCTTCCCAAATTCGCACTCATTATCTGACTCCATGTTAAGTATATTGGTTGTAAACTCAGGGGCCTGATTCACAAAAATCTTCTTAAGACATTTCTTAAGATAAATTCCTAGAAGTTCGTAAGAATTTTCCTAAGTGCAATTCTCAAGAAAGTTCTGAAATATTTTCCTATGAACTTCACTCCTATTTTTCTCAAGAATAGAATGGCAGTTATCTGGTTAGGGCGGTTCTTGCTGAATACCGATCAGTTCAATGGAAAAAAAACCGTCTTTTGTGCTGCCTGCAGATTAATGCAGATTTTATTTTAAAAAATGTTTCGTGAACCCAGGCTCAGTTACTAAGACAGCGCCAAGTTCAAGTATATATATATATATATATATATATATATATTAAAAAACCTAAAGCAGACACAAGAATTCATGCAGACTCTACATGCCTATAAAGTGCTCAACCACTCCCACTGTCAAGAGAAAATTAAAGCTGAAGGTCACGGTGAACCGAAAGTACAGTTCAACAAGAATGACACAACTCCAGTTTACTCAAGGGTTGCCATGTCTTGCATTAATGTTCAGACTTAGACAAAAAGCAGGTTACAAAAAATCTAAAAGAAGGTCTAGACTAATCTGGCACATATTTTTGCTATTTTCAGGATCAAACTTTAATTATAATCATTAGAAGAATATTCTAAAAACAAAAATCTTTTTTTATTTTATTTGATATCTATTACATGTAGGCCTACTCGTCTTTGCAATATGTTCAGTGTGGTTTATAACATGCTCTATTTTAGCATCATATTTGCATCAGTAAAAGCAGAATTTTATCAGTGGGAAGACATTTATTTGCTTCAGCAGTAAAAATCTTAATAATAATAACAAACCAAAAAAAAAAAAAAATCATCTTTAAGAATAAAACCTCAACTTGAAAGTTATGAAGTTGCCTCTCTTCGGGAGGATGACTTGCATCTATTTTGTTCATTTCATGTTTGCTCTCATGGAAATCCACCCTTTTCTGCTCTTCTGCAATGCTACTCTCTTAATTCTCTTTAACTCCAAACTTTAATAATGATCTTGATAACAATATTCTTAAACCAAAAACTTTTTAAACAGCTTTAATATTCATTTGATTTCCATTACATGTTTAGTGTAGTTTATAACAGGCTTAATTTTAGCATTTTATTTTATTAGCTAAATTACATGATTAAATATTTAACTTTTCAAAACTCACACTTCAACTTCAGGCATAAAGAAATTTTCAATATTTCCAATTTCCAGTGTTCTCAAAAATAATTCATCAGAGTAGACAAAATCATAAAACTCATTTACAATCAAAACATTTACTGGTGCTAATTTTCATAGTGCAACTTTGCTTCATCACAATTTCACTACTTCATTTCCTGTAAAGCAGTCAGGCTTTAGTCAAAGATGTTTTGTCAGTGAAGAGATTACATTTACTTTTTTTTAGCAGTTAACAATTAACAATTTATCACTACAATCCATAAGAAAACAAAATAAGAAAAAAAAAAACATCAATATATTACATTTCCTACACAAAAATGACACACAAATGTACTTTTATGATGCTATTTCTTTTTCCTTCTGACAATCTGCTAAGCAAAAAAAAACATTCATCTTTAAGAATAGCATTTTAACTTAATTCATAAAGAACATTCCAATATATTTTCTGTGAATTAATTTAGAAAAACAAATATGAAAACTCATAAGACTAGCATTTACAGTGCTTGTTAGTTTTCCTATTACGTTTCATTAATCACCCTCATTTTTATGCTAGATGTCAGAATGATGACATCAAGCGATGAGACATGTTTGCTGGTGTTATGTAATCGATATCATCACAATCACTCATCTCTTGATGTTGCTTTACTACACTTTCATTTTCTGAGCTGCACTGACTGCTCTCATTTGCTCCCTAATAAGTCATATTTTTTTGCTGTCAATTTGTTTGGACTAACTGGCTTCACCCTTTACTGCTCATTTTCAGATTTTTCATGTTTATTTTCAGTTTAATCCTTTATTTCTATGTTATGAACCTGACATGAAGACCCCTCTTTAGTTTGGTGAGAACCACTAGCAGCATCATGACCATGAGACATGTTTGCTGGTGCTGTGTTTTCGTTATCGTCACTAACACTGACACTTGGAATAACTGGCTTATTCTTATTTTGGTGATCTTTTTTACTTTTCATCTCTTCAGGAGAATGACTAGCCTCTATTTTTTCAATTTCATGTTTGCTCTCATGGGGATTCAACCTTTTGTGGTTATCTTCTGATTCTTTATCTTCAGTTTCATCCTTCATTTCTACGTCATGCACCTGACATGAAGACCCCTCTTTAGTTTGGTGAGAACCACAAAAAGCATCATGACCATGAGACTTGTTAGCTGGTGCTAGGTTTTCGTTATTATCACTAACACCGACACCATCACCATCACCAACACTCATTTCATGATTTTGCTTTACTACATCCCCATTGTCTGAGCTGCACTGTCTGCTCTTATTTGCCCTCTGATCACTATTTATTTCAGTCAATTTGTTTGGAATAACTGGCTCATTATTATTTTGGTGATCTTTTTTACTTTTCATCTCTTCAGGAGAATGACTAGCCTCTATTTTTTCAATTTCATGTTTGCTCTCATGGGGATTCAACCTTTTGTGGTTATCTTCTGATTCTTTATCTTCAGTTTCATCCTTCATTTCTACGTCATGCACCTGACATGAAGACCCCTCTTTAGTTTGGTGAGAACCAACAAAAGCATCATGACCATGAGACTTGTTAGCAGGTGCTATGTTTTCGTTATTATCACTAACACCATCACCATCACCAACACCATCACCAACACCAACACTCATTTCATGATTTTGCTTTACTACATCCCCATTGTCTGAGCTACACTGTCTGCTCTTATTTGCCCTCTGATCACCATTTGTTTCAGTCAATTTGTTTGGAATAACTGGCTCATTCTTATTTTGGTGATCATTTTTACTTTTCATCTCTTCAGGAGAATGACTAGCCTCTATTTTTTCAATTTCATGTTTGCTCTCATGGGGATTCAAACTTTTGTGGTTATCATCTGATTCTTTATCTTCAGTTTCATCTTTAATTTCTTTAATTTCTACGTCATGCACCTGACATGAAGACCCCTCTTTAGTTTGGTGAGAACCAACAAAAGCATCATGACCATGAGACTTGTTAGCTGGTGCTATGTTTTCGTTATTATCACTAACACCATCACCATCACTCATTTCATGATTTTGCTTTACTACATCCCCATTGTCTGAGCTGCACGGTCTGCTCTTATTTGCCCTCTGATTTGTTTCTGTCAATTTGTTTGGAATAACTGGCTCATCCTTATTTTGGTGATCTTTTTTTCTCTTCTCTTCAGTTTGGTGAGAACCACTAACAGCACCATGACCATGAGACTTGTTTGCTGGTGCTACGTTTTCATTATCATCACCATCACTGACCCCAACACTCAAATCTTGATTTTTTTTTTTTACTACACCCTCATTTTCATTTTCACTATTTGTTTCTGTCAATTTGTTTGGAATAACTGGCTCATCTTTATTATGGTGATCTTTTTTACCTTGCATCTCTTTAGGAGGATGACTGGCGTCTATTTTGTTCATTTTATGTTTGCTCTCGTGGAGATTCACCATTTTCTGCTGATCTTCTGCACTACTACTATTATTCTCTGTTGGCTGGTCCAAGTTTTTGTTTTTGCAGTGCGCCACCTGACCTGATAGAATCTTCCTTGGGCCCCAGACAAAGTGTTCTCGGGGCTTGAAATGCTTAAAGGCAAATTTAACCAGCTCCCTTCTCTCTGACTTGTCCAATACAGCAAACATAAAGTAATCTAGTACACTTTGCTTCACATTTTGAAGCTGTCCCATGACAAGAGTTTCATTGAGGAAAAACTTGACCAGAGGGGCCTGGTAGTGCTTCAATCCTAGAGTCCCCAAACACTTCAGGATGCGTGTGATGCGCAAGTTGTTATGTGTATGTCTGCAAAATCAAAGGAAAAACAATTTAGCCCTAAAAGCGTTGAAACAACATCAACTGAAATGCAACAAATAGAAAAAAAAATATGACAGTAAAAACCTGTCCAGGTTTCTAAAGCGGTCCTTCCAGTTAGGAGCACGAGCCACCTCTCCTGTTGATTCATCGACCAAACATATGCCGTAGAAATCCAACATGAGCTTATATGATTGCACCAATTTGCTCTTTGCTTCTTTATCTTTACGGAAAAGCTGGAAAAAAAATGGAGCAGATTAATTTAAAGGGGTGGTTCATTGCGATTTCACTTTTTTAACGTTAGTTAGTGTGTAATGTTGCTGTTTGAGCATAAACAATATCTGCAAAGTTACGAAGCTGAAAGTTCAATGCAAACGGAGATATCCTCTTTTAAAATTCTGGCAGTTTAATGCCTACAAAAATGGCTGGTAGGGACTACAACAAACTCCTCAGGTAAATACTGCCACATTTCTTGCCTCATTTGAGTCATTGTTTTTTTAAAGGGGTGGTTCATTGCGATTTCACTTTTTTAACGTTAGTTAGTGTGTAATGTTGCTGTTTGAGCATAAACAATATCTGCAAAGTTACGAAGCTGAAAGTTCAATGCAAACGGAGATATCGTCTTTTAAAATTCTGGTAGTTTAATGCCTACAAAATTGGCTGGTAGGGACTACAACGAGTTACTTCCCGGGTTCATGGACATCGCAAACCCAGATAAACCCCGCCCTCGGGAAAAGGCAGCAAAGGGGGCGAGGCCATGCTGCGCTGCTTTAGAGAAGAGGAAGAGAAAACTAGAGGTGCACGTAAATATCTATTCATATATGAATCGCGATTCTGTCTTCTAACGATTCTAATGGATTCACAAGTTTCAAAATCAATGTTCTAAAGCAGAGGTTCTTAATACTGTTCCTCGCGTCCCCCTGCTCTGCACACGCTCTGCATCTCTCTCGCTCATTCAGCTCACTGTTCCACCTGCTCCAATTATACACTTATTTTCACATAGCTATAAGAAGCGTTATACATGGACGCGCGTGCAGTTGCCGTACTGTATTAAAGCTTTAATCAGGATAAAACCGTATATTAAAAGCTAACATATGCAGTAGCATTTACAAATAACAGCATATCTAAAATTATAAGACAACAACAAACAAAAAACTTAGGCCTACCATTAAAAGCCGTGCTTGCACAGGTTCTGCACGATCCTCTTCAATAATATCCCCTGCTTCTCAATCGGGCTCAAACTGATAAGCGATATTAAAGACGCCATTGTTTACAATACAACCGGAGCACATGCCGCTGAGGAGAGGGGCGGGACATTTAGACGCGCACTAGAGGCGGTTTAGCCAATCACAACAAACACACTGGGCTAGCTAACCAATCAGAGCCCATCGCCTATTTCTCAGCGCCCCTGTTCACAACTACAGCAACAGCTCCG
>NW_015662957.1:873427-878608 GCF_001515625.1 Sinocyclocheilus rhinocerous
AAGAAGCATTAACTCATGTTAGACTGCACCCCATAAACACAATCAAGCCTAGAAAAAACCCAGTGAACCACCCCTTTAAGCATTCTTTATTTTTCAATATGCTGTAACCAGCTTCTGAACGTAGACTAATATTTCCTGAGAAATCCTTCCAGATAAATACTTTTTTAAGGATGGTTGGTAAATAAAGTGAATGTTTTAAACTGACCTTTATTTCCTTTTTTGAGAGCACATGTGCTCTCCAATTCACCCCCGGCTCTTGTATTGGAAACAACCTGCAAAGTTTTAAAATGGTTAGTTGAATGATGGCCATTCAAACACTTACAACATACATAATAATTAAAACAGTGTTAACTAGAACTCCCGGATGAAGTGGAACAGGATCTAACCATTGAATGTAGGAGTGAACATCTTCCAGCAAGTCATATTCACCAAACCACATCTGGTGAAAATCATTGATGTAAAGTTCTGCACAAACAAAGAAATGTGTCAAAGCACTTCCTTGAATAACACTTGTAACAGATAAATGAAAAACATATATAGTGTGATTTTACTATAGAATGAGTGCAATGCCATACCATCAGGTGAAGATCTTAATTTACCACGGTAAAATTCTAGGTTATAGAAGTGGCCCTTAAAAACAACAACAACAACATTAATAATAACACTACACAAACCCATTATCAAGTATCTTCTCCAAATCAAGACTGCTTAGTGAGCTATCAAACAAGTTTTGTGTAAATAACTCTATAACTCTAATACTGTACACTGACATGCTTGAAGTGGCTAATTATGAGTGTAATGGCAGAAACTTATTTTATTATTGGATTACTTACTTTATCTTGTTCTCCAGCACCATCATCATCATCACTAATATTATCCAAGCCCTTGAGTCAGAAACAAACACAATCTGTAAGATTTTAGCCTAGAAGTCTCTGGCAACATTTAGGCATGTCCTGTTGTGTGATTTAGATACTCATCTATGTGTTTTTCACATTTGTTTCAATGGAGTAATGTGAGTTGGCATGTTAATTTGTAGAGTGAGTAGAGTGGGGTAAGACCATAGATATGTACATATCTATGGGTAAGACAGTGGGTTAATATAGGAAACTGTACCTTATGAAAATTAACCACGGTTGTATTAAAGCAAAAGTGTAGTTACCATGTTTTTTTGTTTTTTTTTGTCTTATTGAGTACCATTTGTAGTACCACACTTTTACTACAAACAACCTGGTTAAATAATGGTTAGTGTAGCACAACCATGGTTAATTTTCGTAAGGGTTGCCATGACACTATTTAGAAGCTTTCTTTTTGAAAAGTCACATTTCTGTAACTGCATGCTTTCGTCTACTTTAGGTTAGAGATACAAATAATACAGCGTATTAGGTTTATTCCTGCTTCCTTTTTCCTTGCCTAGAAAAGGACAACTGCATTAAAGAGTGGCACACTCTTATTTCACACCTTTCTTATTTGAAGGTAATGAAACTCACCCGGAAACTATGTCGAAAGGCTTGCATGTCCTTTGCAGCAAACATGTTCCTGCGACTCCCTCCGTGGCTGTGAAACATCTGTAAACACACACAGAAATCCCAAAATGAGACAGTTGTTTGTAAAATCGTTTCACATTCATAGAAATAGAAAGCGGAAGTGATAGTAAATAGCATAATAACGTACAGCCTACCTAAACACATTTCAGTGAATAAATGTTTCATAGTCCAGACCAGAGAAAAAATTAATCTTTGTAGTTCAAACATACCTTCTTCCTGGGTGTTTTATTTTCGTGTCCATCCTCCCATGTGGAGTCAAACTCACACTCATCACCTGACATGATAATCCGACGAGTATATCTCAAACGAAGTTTACTAAGAACACGCCAACCCAAAGTAGTCAAAGTACGAAACAACCCTAACAGACCACAGAACAAAACCCTCAGAGCCCTTTTAAAGCTCATCGAGCGAAAAGAACTAGTTGAACTCGAATAACTAGTTGAACAACGCGTACTCAACACTTCCTCTGTCAAGAGAAAATGAAAGTTGAAAGTTGAAAGAGTGAACCGACAGCATTTCTAGCTCAAGGGAAAACAGAGCTCGAGTTGACTCGAGGTTGCCAGGTCTTGTTTATTTTCTAGGTTCTACACAGTCATTTACAGTAAATAGCCTATATATCAGTGCAGTGTTCTAAACATTGAACTGTTCACTCTGTCAATTAATGATTCAGAACTTGTCTGGGCCGAAGTTGCTTGAATGGTCTTTTAGTGCCGTGTAGTGTTTTTAAAAGTTAGTGCATATGGCCATAGTCCATACTCCATTGTCCACCCATAGTCCATGTGTCCATTGGAGTCACTTCCACTGATGTGTCGATTTATAAAATACTATTCCATTAATTTCTACTATTTGTGAAACTCTATGCAACGACCAAATTTACGTTTAGTGTTTCATATAGGCCTACAGCTCAGTTTTATGAGCGCCTGTCAATATCATGTTTATAGTGACCTCTAGTGGATGTATTTGGGAACAACGCTAGGTTTCCATTCTAACTAGTTGAGTTTGTCGTTTTAGTTTTGTACTTATCGTTTTAGGACATGTGTACAAGAGGTTAAGATAATCAGTCAAACATACAATCAGGAAAATATGCCTATTTACTATGTAAAATGTATTTTAACGATTGTTTACAGAAAAACGTAATCCAGAAAACCCGCAGTACCTCTGTAACCCACTGGGGGGCCTCAGTCCACATGCTGGGATAGAAGCATTGCAGGAGAGAGAGCCTCTGCTCAAAATATATGAAATGGTCTTCAGTAAATATCGTAGTCATTAAATTAATAATCTAAAGTGGTAATAAATCAATCAAGTGATAACTACAGCTGAGTAGAACTTCCAGAATTAAATTGAGAATGCTTATTAAATTCCAATCCATGCAGGGTTGTAATGCCAAAAATTACGGACTGAAATGTAGAAAAATTCCTATTCTTAACTGCTGTTATTGTAGTTTTTAATATTATAGTTTTATTAATTTTTCAGTATCAGTTAGGCCTGCCTATTATTATATACACAGCATTTCAGATGACGCCAATGATGTAAGAAAGAAAAAAAAAGAGTTATTTTTGGAGAAAATGTTTTCTACTACTAATAATGACCGAAAATAGGCATGCTTAGTCATAATTAATAATGTAATTATTATGGTTTTGTCACAAAACTTGTGTGTGGCTGTGATGATTTTTTTTTTTTTGTTCAAATTCGGAATTTTTTCACATTTATCACATTCCATGAAAGGGAATCAGTTCTTAAATTAAGAATTTTGTCCAACCCTGACACAATCAATTTCAAATTGCCATCATATTAAAGGTCAGTAAAGTAACTTAATGTAATTACAGTAGGGTACACATAATTTAAGATAACCTGGTTCCATAAGGAAAGTAAATTATGTTGTGTTAGCACGTGACTCCCTTCTATTTGTTTTTATTATGATTGGATGGCTAATATAGGCTATCTCATAGACTCACGTGTTCTTTTTTCTTTTTTTTTTGTGGACGTCATGATTGGGAATCATGCATTATGTTGCAATAGTGTGTTATGAACAGCAGATGGCTCTGTGTCATAAAGCTTTTCTCAAAACAGTCACTGCCTAAGAGCTAATATCCCTATGGCTCATCATTCTCTATGTTATTCAAATACCTGCTGCTAATACACTTGTCAAACGTCACATTTGGAATCAGATAAAACGTCATTTATATAAAACCATTTCACACCAGGATTATAAACCTGAATGAAATATTAGCTCAGTTTACCAATGCTAGTTAGTTAATCAAGTCTGTCCCCCAAAAAGAGGCTATATGTGAATATTTTAAAAAGCTGTTTTCAGTATAATTTGAAGTAAATATGCTTACTACAAAAAGTCCTAGACCAAAATGTGCCACATTTTGCACTAAGGTATGCAGCATTTCATAACAAGTCATATTTTCTGCAGGCAAAAGCCATATTTTATATATCAGGCATACACTGTACACAGTATGCGTACCTGCCATACTTCCTTTCTGTAGTCATGTCCACATATGCAGAAGCATTTTCCCTTTGAGTTTATAATGTGTAGTAGTGGATTATTCTTGACAGCTTTATGTAACAGCATGTCCTTTATGGGTGTTAATAATTAATTTGTTGATTTTCTTTGTTCAGGGTCTTTTGAACAGCCATATCTTCAGAGACGTCCATACAGCAGAGCATTTTTAATGAGTTTCCCCTGTATAAGACCGGAAAACACGAATGCAGTTTCAACCTTAGTGCAGTGTTATTGTTTTCAGCTCCAAAAAAATCTTTAGCTCTTTAATTTTGTATGAGGTTGTATATTACACTGCTGGACAATGAGATTCCGGAACGCTATAAGTAAATACATGTGCACTATTACAATTCCGAACACCATGTTTTCCACTTATATTAGCACATTAATCAAAATGAATGTCTAATAAAATATTCAATTAGACATCAAAACAACATTAACATTTTTATAAACCTTTTCCAAGCTGTTTTGCTGGCTTAATCACACATGCTGAATTGGAAATAGTTAATACAGCACAGGAGTGGTGTTTTATAAGTTTTGTTGTTTATAAGCTAAACACCAAGTACCAGGGCCAATGGCATTTGTGTTAAAAAGCAGTTTAACTGCATTACATTGATCAGTAATGTAAGATACAGTTTAAAAATTTGAAACATTCAGCTCTAGTCGTTTAACAGCGATACTGTGTTCACTAAAGGAAACCGTCAGACCTCTTCTGCTTTTATCTAACCTGACCATGTACTCTATTGCTTTCATCTCTTATCTCATGACGCATTTGATTCTATGCACAGCCTGAGCAATAAAAGCAATAAAGTCACAAGACAGGGCTTTGTACAGCTATTCACCTATACAGCTATATAGATATTCATAAAAATATGACGGAGTGACATTTTTTTTCCTCGCTTTTGTGCAGTAAAAATGCATGGATTTGTACTTGTGTTTTTACTTTTAGAGCAAATGAGGGAGCAAAAAAATTTTTTTTGATAGTCTACCATGTACCTCTTTAGCAGTGGTTCTAAATCAGGGGGCCGGCGCCCACTAGGTGGCCTCAGTAAACTTCCAAGGGTGCCCCATGATTACTTAAAATTATTAAAATAAATTATATTATAAAAAAAAAAAAATCTTTTGGAATCA
>NW_015662957.1:878668-881760 GCF_001515625.1 Sinocyclocheilus rhinocerous
AAAAAAAAAAAAAAAAAAAAAAAATATATATATATATATATATATTTCAACACTTTCAAAAGTATTTTTTCCCCTCAAGTTTGAAAACAAGCAGCTTTGTGAAATGTGAAAATGGTCCATAGCACAAAGTAAAATGGGGGAGCTTAACAAACCATAACCTTTCTGGATGTCATTTTACTGTAAAAGAATCTTCTCACAAAGCTAATAGTCACTCCTTGGCTTTTAAATGACCATTTACGAGTTTTTTTTTTTAATACCAGTGGTTTCTGCCTTGTAATTTTTGTAGTATCTGGCCTATCTACACCTAATT
Organism: Sinocyclocheilus rhinocerous; assembly: GCF_001515625.1. Lineage (NCBI taxonomy): Eukaryota > Metazoa > Chordata > Actinopteri > Cypriniformes > Cyprinidae > Sinocyclocheilus > Sinocyclocheilus rhinocerous. The sequence goes on from NW_015662957.1 coordinate 878,979, forward strand.
ACACACCCTGACATAGACAGCAAGCACGTTTCCTTGCGATATGAGAAATTTAGAGGTGACTGGAAAGTTCAGTCATCATTTGTTACAATATAACCTTCAGAAGACCCCTAAGGCTTTATCATTTCATAGACCACTTAATACTGTAATTGCACATCACATTTTCCTCTTTTTTGAAAGTCTATTTCAAAACTTGCCCATCTGGCAGAATTTGAACGGGAACAGATAAAGACAGCCTACCGAGATCAAATGTGTTAAAACCTTAGGCATTTGGTCCAAAAGATAACAAGCGCATCTTGACGGATTAATTTTTTATTTTAGCAAAATAAACTAAAAGGACAGAATAGAGGAGAATAACTACAAAAGTTGTTCCAGGGTAGAAATATGAACAGAGAAGTATTCATGACCTCAGTCCATAGAAACTTGTAAAAGAGTGACGCTACAATTTGTCAGCACGCTTGATCTTCAAGAGAGGAGGGGCGAGTCAGATCCTCTGCAGCGACTCATCTCTAAATAATTCAACATGCTGTGGTTAAGCTTCACGCCATTTATCTCTGCTCGACTGACAACCATCAAACTTGTCACTCGCTTATGTTTCATTGCATTGAAGGGCTCTATTGATTATGCCTGCTGAGATTCACGTCCTCTGAATGACTAAACAACAAATAAAACTATGAGTGGCCTCCATCAGCTTACTGTTTACATCTTTCCTCAAGCTCTGATAGGAAAACGTTTTTTTTTTGGCTGGCAATTTAGTATAGAAATAAAACAAAGTGTCTTTGCAGTGTTAGACAACACATTATCATCCTTCTATTGTCTCATTAAAAACTCAATAGAGAAAAGTTTGATGCTTTTTAGGTTGCAGTTTTCATGGTTGGCGAATTAGCATAGATTTTTCATGCCATTTACAAGCTCTCATATCTAAGAAAGCTGGTTCAAATTAGCATAAAATGCATCGTTTCTGCTCAAAGGGGTAAAAAAATTGTGCACTGAGTTGCCAGGGAAACCAGTAAATGTTTGCAAATGAAGAGGAAAATCACTGTGCAGAATGAAATGTTTTAGAAACCGGAATATAAGCAAAGTGAGTTAAGTCTACAATGTCATACCTCCTTTTCATTCTCATTTAATCTGAATTATTTTATGTTGCACATTTTGAATATCTGCTGAACATATGCATTATCTAGGGTTCCCATGGCCATGAAAAATGGAAACAAATCAATATAAATATTGCAATTTATTGTAGTTTTCTACAGTGAATTTTTTTTTTACAGGTTTCTTGTAATGAAGAAGCAAAAGATTTTTGGGGGCTTTTAGCATCTTTTCAATTTTATATATGTCTTTATTTGGAGTCATTTGTTCACAAAAGTATTACTGTTCACAACAATTAATTCATTAATTAATTCCAAATTAATTAAAGTCATTGTTAACAATTAATTCCAAAGATTCACACCTGACATACATCTAGTATCTCTATAAGTAATTTATTTGAAAATCCTAATCCATTCACTATGACTGGACAGGTTGTGGAAAAGTAATGGGAATATTACATAAATATATAACTGTGCAATATTATAATATCTGCCTAACCTTTCCTCTTATTCAAAAGACATTCCTGGGTATTTCTGTAAGCCTTCACTGATGATCTGACTAGTTATTATAGTTTGTCAGTTCCTGTTGGGCAGGCATGCTACAGGAGTTACGGGTACCCCACTGAAATGATGGGAAATGATAAATAGTACTGTGTTGAACTAGTTTAAAGGGTACAGCTAACTATTGTTCATCCGTTAGAGATGAACTTCACAAACAGAGTCAGGGGAACCGCATGAACAGCAATATCCATCAGCAGCTAGTGACAAACTACCTCTATATACCAGCTCAAAGACCTCCAGAGTAGTTATTATTTCACTTGGCAACATTTCCATATTTGTTTTGCTTTACCATTTATTTTTCAATATTTTTGTCCCATTTTTAAGGACAAACATATGGAACATATAATGATATATTATTATTATTATTATGTAACAATTTATTTCCTGAGGATAGGATTTCTTAGTTTTTTTCTCTGTGCATTTGAAGGATCTAATGATTCTCTGTAGAAACCTGTGCGTTGCTTCAAGAGAGCTATGATACATTTGTGTTGTTTTATTTTCTTTCTTTTAAATTAATCATTTATCATTTAATGAATAAACCATATTTTATATTATATTCTTCCACTGTTGTTTGATCTTATGTTTGTGTGATTTCAAGTGATATTTGTCTTCAAAAGTAAGTGATAAAATAAATGTCTCCATTTCAAGGTTTTTAACATCACAGGATGATGTTGTGAATTAGTAATTTTCCATTGCTTTTGCTTTGGTATAATAGTACTTGCTGGACTTACTCTGGTCATTGAAACATACACAACTAAGATTATTCAGTAAACCCTGTTTTTTTGTTTTTGTTTTAATTATCATCATCTGCTTTCTGTTCTTCCCTGGCTTCCTCAGTCAACCTCAGATGACTGTTGTTAATACAGTTTTGGGTACCAAAATACTGATTTGGGGTACTAGACAAGGCTTGCTGATGATGGGTTTTGGGTATCAGACAAAAACTCTAAAATTTATGGGCCAAATCTGTTGTGTTCAGACAACTCTTATGAGGCATCTTATGTTTTTGTAACTTCTGATGTAATATTTTAGTATAACTAGAAAAGACTTGCTTTATGCAGAGAGCACTGAAACTGTTTAGCAGGCTTCAATGGCTTGTTTGAATGCACCCCCGAAGAGGGCGGTTTTGGCTGGGGGCG
>NW_015662957.1:881866-883911 GCF_001515625.1 Sinocyclocheilus rhinocerous
CTTTATGCAGAGAGCACTGAAACTGTTTAGCAGGCTTCAATGGCTTGTTTGAATGCACCCCAGAAGAGGTCGGTTTTGGCTGGTGCAGGCTGCTTTGCTGTTGGAAGATCTCTCCCGGGTAAGTGCGCTGTACGGTAATCTCGCTCTGATGGCAGGGAAATGCTGTCTTTGAACAAAGAGCCTCTGCAGCAGAGAAAAACCTCCCTTATGGTTGAGATGTGAATTCCCATCGGGCTCATGACAGCTACTGTAAGTGACTGTAACCAAAAATACTGATGGTACACGCAACATGCGAAATGATGACTTTATGGGACAATAGTCATATTTTTGTATATTAATGCTGACATTTACTTGCAGTGCAGGAAGACAGATTCAAAGAGTAAGAGATAAAAATGCAATCTTTCAATTGCTGAATATGTTTGTGCACAAATACACTCACAAGGCTTTTTCCCCATCTCTCTTGGCTTTCTCTCAAGACTGGTCTGGCTGTGGTTTGATGAGGTGTAATAGAACTCATTCTCAGTAAACAGAGATTCTCTCAGTTGGAGGCCAATAGTTGGCTATGTCTCCTTTGCTGTTTTCTTCTCGAGTCAGACATATGTTGTAAGCCTGGGTGCCGATTTAGATATTTGCCTTCTCACCCTTTGTATTTGAAATTCAGTTCATTTTAATCTTGTTTGCATTTTTCGTTTCTCTGAAGATTTGCATGTGAAAAAACTGGTTCTATAGAAGAGTTCTGAAATATTTCAAGGCCATATGTTTAATTTCTGATATATTAGGGACACCAAGCAGAATTGCAAAAATAATGTTGTTTCCAACGTTTTTGTGAACATTGCTCATTCCAAACCACATAGTGCGGTTACAGTGTTTTTAAAGTGTCACATAGGTGGCATAAATGCATTTTTTTAAAGATTCTCAATCACAAGAAACAGTGTATGAAATATTCGAAACAAACTAACAGAAGAAACAAGCAACAAAAACATACGCGGCATATCGTAATGAATGAATAAGACAAGTCAAATTTATTTACAGTATATGGCGCTTTAAGCAATGCAAGCTACAATACAGCTTTTCAGTAAAAATCCTGATAATGAATGGTAATCTTGTGTATGCATATACAGTAGGCCTGTATATATTTTACACCAGTAGGTGGCAGTATGACTGTCTTTGTGAGTGAGTGAGTCATTGATTGATTCATTCAACAGTTTCTTTCAAAAAAGCAGATTCATTCAGGAACGAAACAAGTGACTTTGAGTCATTGAATCATTAAGTCAACCAATTTGTATTATACTAACTTACCAGTTAAAATATAATATAGTATAAATAGTAGGGGTGCAACGGTTCAACTTACTCACGGTTCGGTTTGTATCACGGTTTTAGAGTCACGGTTTCCGTACGGTTCGGTATGTGCTATGTTTAGAGAAAAAAAATATATTGTCAAATAAAAATAAAGAAAATAAGAACAAATAATCTAACTACAAGTAACAGCACAAATAAATAAACAGTGAAAAAAGCTACAAATAAAATAAACAGTGCTTTTCAGTTTTTTTTTAGGTAGGACTAACATAGTTTTTAGGTACAGAAATTGAATAAATCAAAGGTAAAATAACATTGCATATTTGACTGTATAAATTAAAGATTAATCCTTATTAAAGTTACAAAAGTTATTCAATCAAGAGCAGTGAGAGATTTCCATGTTGTTGCTGTTTGATTAACATTAAGAAAGTGCTGTCACTTTAAGAGAACGCACTGATCCAGTGCACTGATACTGTACGTTCAGCCGACTATGTCTGCTAGGATACTCACCAAGACGGGCATTTTGACATCATTTTTGTGTGAATTTGTCCATTCAAACACAATACTTCACCGAGAGCTTAATATTTGCGCATGTTCTGAGAGGCTGGTTCATGAGCGACCACCCAGATCTTCTCACTGCGTGCGCGAGTTCACGTCTTCTGGCTCTTTAATATTTAAACTGGCAAGGCTTAAATGAGTTTAGTTTAAACACAGATAGCAACGTGCGCTGTTCTGGTCTCACCTGCGCT
>NW_015662957.1:883922-889882 GCF_001515625.1 Sinocyclocheilus rhinocerous
TCTCTCTCATCGCTCTTGTTGTAATGTATTGGGAAGCCAGAATTTGTATGCATCAACAGAAACATTCATTAGCCGAACTCTAACAAACCATATTACAGATGCATTGTCAGATTTAAGTTGAACCGCGGTCCTAGTGTATGCCGAACCGTGTGTGGAGAACGGTACGGTTCGATTTTTTACCGAAAACCGTTGCACCCCTAATAAATAGCTTAATAGTCGAATAATAAATTAGTTAAATGGATAGTTCGCCCAAAAATGAATATTTTGTCATCAATTAGTCACCTTTTGTATTCCTTAGAAGATAGAAAGTCATACATTCATAAATGCATGTGAGTAAATGATGACAGAATATTCATTTTCGGGTTAAATATCCTCTTACTAGAAAGCACTTGTGAACTTGTGTTATTTTAATGTATTCTGTGTTGGTCTACTACAAACCGAAATAATAGTTAATTTAAAGAAACAGAAATTGGAGGTTTATTTAATGAGAAAATCTGATATAGCTTGATTGAATGTCTGCCCTGAAACCAGGTTTACTGCACATTATCTACATGAATACAGTAGACCGAATTGTACGCTACAAACTTTCAGTGTCCTTTTAATCATGGCTGTATTGTTACATAAAGAGAAGCCTGGAGTGTAAAAAGCATGCTATGTATAATTACTGTAAATGCCAGCCTTGCTGAAAATGGTTGTATAACAAGAAGGTTAGGGCAGGCTGCTCAGAACCATATTTGTCACACAGTAGGTAACCGTTAGAGGTTTCATAGACATTAAGAGCCTCAATCTTTACATTATAAGTCAAGACATTTTAGCTTGGAGGAGTGTAGAAGAAACTCTTTTTTATTCCATTACTTCTTTCTGTGTTTGCAACCAGCATTTACCTTAATGCCATTATGAGGTCATAATAATGGTGCAACTCCCACAATAATTTGAAAAGTTGAAGCCCACGAGTTTGTCATTAAAACCACTTTGTGACAGAGGGGCTGCCCACCTTCAGTCATTGTGACCCTCTCTCTCCTGTTTCCGGCCCATGTCCAGCCTCACTACAAGAACATGGAGGCATGTGAAAATAGAACACACAGCATGTGATGAGGCACATCCAATGCTTTTTGCACCCTTTTACCACTGTATAAATCCAGCATTGTGTGTCTTATTTTGCTGAACATCCTTCAAAGTACATGCAGATGGTGTCCTTAAGTGCAAGCCGACTTTTAACCATTGACGCTCTTGCTTAAAGTGATAGTTCACCCAAAAGTGAAAATTGCATCATGATTTCCTCCCGCTTATGTCATTCCAAACCTGTATGACTTTTGTTCTTCAAATGTTTGATTACCAAAATTCTTTAAATTATCTGCTTTTGTGTTCTGCAGGATAAAAAAAGCATAATGATGACAGAATTTTTATTTTTGTATGAACGATCCTTTAAAGATGCCAGAGTATATGGCGGATAAAATGTAGCCCTTTGTGGCAGATGTTGTAACTATATGATCTGTGTCTACAAAATCATATTTCTCTATTCATGGCCATTTAATAGTAGCTTGCAAGCAACATATTAATCAAATCAATTTTTCTGCATGTTTCTGCATTATTTTGTTGGTGCATGATTAGTTTCTCAAATATTAATAAGCAAATAATAATAAAAGATAATGCCAAACTAGGTATTCTTTTTTGAAATGACTGTAATTGTTTAGTGATTTTTTCTTTATTATGATAGCTTTTCAACCTTAAAATATAATGGATTTGATTCCTAGGAAATGCATTAACTAATGAACAAATAAAAACGAAAACTCGTGGTATTGATACGCAAAAATGGACTTTGGCGTGCATACGCATGTGTTTGGCGTGCATATGATACGAAATTTGTTGGCTTGCATATGATACGCAGTTTTTGCGTACATATGATACGCATCTACCCCACAACCCTAAACCTACCCATCGCGTAGCATATACACGCCAAAGTCCATTTTTGTGTATCAATACCACGAGTTTTCGTTTTTATTTGGCGTACTATTTATACGCACTTTCATGATATCGGGTTGGTCTGTGTGTGTGTGTGTGTGTATGTCTGAATATATAATTCATGTCTTTGAATAAAAACTTCTGCTAAATGCGTTAATTCATAAAATAAAAACATCTATAGATGATGTGTATTCAAGTCTTTCTCTGTATAAACTGCATTTTAATGTTTCATGTCACTGAACCTATAGTAAATGTTTTACCAGTGCTCTTTTTTCATTATTTGTTTTATTTTTTGTAGGATCCTTAAAAGCGTTAATTGGACTTAATGAAATATTTTTTCACGACTGCTTTCTTTGATGTCACTACTCATTTATAGCTCAAGCGAGTGCCCATTAGGAAAGATGGCAAAACTGCATACCATTGGATGGGGTTTTGCACCAGCTGAGCGACTGCCATTGAGATGAATAACAGCTAATTGCTTGCGTTCTCCAGGTATTATAGACCTCCTATGCGCTCTTCTACTGGTATAACATGCTTCCCTCTTCCCTCGCATGGACACCTCCTTGTCACCTTCCCAGCATGCTGAGGACACCACACCATGATTTGTTCACACCATCTGGAGTTTTGCAACCTCAACCTCAACCCCTTCACATTTCACTTTAAACTTTACTCAAAAAAGAAAACTTTAAAGAAAATTTTCCCAGGGACATGCCACTAATCTTTAATCCTGCTGGGTCTTCATTCTCTGCTGTGAGATACATCAGCAGTATGGTCTTTTACACCAGCAGGCATCACCATATGGAAGCCCAAGTTGCTTTTCTTGTGCAGCATGCAAGCTACCAGTGCCAAATTGCCAGTGGAATCGCTGAGGGCACAGAAGAGAAGCTTCCCATAACTAGTTCACCCATCCCACAAAGCTCAGAAACATAAGGCAATCTGAGGAAGTCAAACCCACAGGGTAATTTTTTACTAGAGCTTTTGATGTAAACTTGAGTCTGTTTGACATCAGAGTGCGCTTCATTTGGTAGTGGTTTTCTGAACTCAGCTGAACCGCACCTGAAGCCGCATGAAAAGGTGATCTGAGGTAGGGTTCAAGTGAACTTCTCTACGGTTTGCAATTGATACAAGAGCAACTCGTGGAAGTAAAATGCTTCTGATGATAAAAATGTTGGGGATGCACTGATATAATAAGTCTGCCGGATACCAAATGAATGACAATATTAAAATTCTGATGGAATACTGCAATACTATTTGGTATTAAAATACTATTAAAATAAATAAATACTAAAATCAATTGTTTTAAAGGGTTCAAGTGAAATTAGGAATCACAACATTATAATGTTTCCACAAAATATTAAGCTAGAATCAATTTTGTCTGTGATTTTATTAAGAAATGTTTCTTGAGCAGCAAATCATCATATTAGAATAATTTCTGAAAGATCATATGACACAATACTAGAGTAATGGCTGCTGAAAATCAGCTTTGCATCACAAGAGTAAATTACATTTTTAAATATATTAAAATAGAAAACACTCATTTTAAATTGTAGTAATATTTCACAGAATTACTGTTTTTACCCTATTTTTAATCAAATAAATGCAGCCTTGGTGTGCATAAGAGACTTTCAAAAACATCAAAAGTACACTCCCCAAACTTTTGAACAGAGTACATTTTGCAGCCCTAAATAATGTGCATCTTAATTTGCATTTCTCATAACAGCTTGTCTATTAAATGTCTATCATGTCTATCATCGATTAAATTGCTTTCTGGGAGCACCTTGCATTCTTTGCATGTCTTGCATTGCATCCGTAAAAAAGAATCTCCCCTAGTTTCCGTTTGCAGCTACAGCTAGTACTCATATTGATGATGCAAACAAAAAAGAATAACGTGATACGTGGGAGCAGGCAGAGGTGTTTGCAGTCGAGCTCAAGTTCAGACAAAGCAATCAAAAAGCAGCCTAAGATTCCGGCTTATGATCCCAAATCTCTCCCTGATTAATTGACGGAGAAGAGCCTTGCTAACTACAGCTTATTATATTTTCAACGAGCTAGACAATTTGGGGTCAAGATGGAACTCCTCTCGACTAGGCAGGAGTAACCTCCTGCACCGGGCTAAATTATTAATCAGCTTGTGACATTTTTTATTTTGTAGTGGCGCTGACATTTTTTTTAATTGTGCAGTTTGCATCTCCGCTTAGCCTCATTAACACCGGTATTGTCAGCCGTGCATTCTTTCACCGGCGAGTTCTCTCAGGACCAGTGAGGATAAATCAGAGAGACTGCCTGGAGTGCTTGTTAGTGATTCACTTCTTTAATCAGATAAAGCAACTTTGCCCAATTTACCGGCTGCTTAAGCACTGGATAAAGTGAAGAGTGAGGGCTGGAGGCCCGTGGGCAGAGAGAGAGAGAGAGAGCTGCTTACTGTATCTGTAAATAAGGCTGTGTTGACTCACACGCAGACAGATAGGCCTCAGTGGGTGAGCTGGTACAGGGCGAGAAACAGGAAAACCTGTATGATTGCTTTGTACTGGCCAAACACTCTCTTTTCATTGTTAAAAACAGTCTTGATGGTCAGGTGGAACTGAGTCGCCTTTGGCAGCAAGCATCTTTTGAAGTTACGCTAGCTTCTGAAAGTCGCCCATGCAACACATGTGGACGCATGCCTTTTTTGACTGTCCGATATTGTTATCATTGAGTGGATTTGTATGTTCAGTAAAATGCTGGTAATTAAAAAAAATCTGCTTATTACAAAACACTGACAGATGTTGTGGTTGCCACATCAGCGTCTCATCCCGGATGCGACATACACCTGTGTATGTGTGTATCTGCTATGTTTTTACAACAGCTTCCAAGTGCATTACACTCTCATATTTATAATGTATTGTTTGAGGCATTTATTTTTAACTCAAGTGTTACTGTACGCTGTGTTTTTTAACTTCTAAATGAAATAGATTATTGGAGTACATTGTTACACAAACAAAAAATCAGTCCTTCTGCTTCAAAATGTTATGTGTAATTCAGTGTGTTACTTGCAATTTCTTTGTAATTGTTTGTGAAATTTGAGTGAAAATTGTTTCTACACCAAATTGTTTTCAATGCAAAAAATAAATAAACAAACTGATAAGTACTTTTATTTGCAATATATTCACTGGATTATGTTTAAAAAGCCCACTTTATTTATTCCATGTAAGCATCAAAGTTTATATCCATGGCAAAAATAAAATATTAAAAAAATTAACACAAACCTCTTACAAAATTACAATTACAACTGTATGTAATATTTCAGTTTATTTGTTGATTTACATATGGGACCCTGGACCACAAAACCAGTCATAACCAGTCATACATTTTTTTAAATTAATAAATAAGCTTTCCATTGATGGATGGTTTGTTAGGATAGGACAATATTTGGCTGAGATACAACTATTTGAAAATCTGGAATCTGAGGGTGCAAAATATTGAGAAAATCGCCTTTAAAGTTGTCCAAATGAAGTTCTTAGCAATGCATGTTACTAATCAAAAATTAAGTTTTGATATATTTACGGTAGGAAATTTACAAAATATCTTCATGGAACATGATCTTTACTTAATATCCTAATGATTTTTGGCATAAAATAAAAATTTTGACCCATACAATGTATTGTTGGCTATTGCTACAAATATACCAGTGCAACTTAAGACAAGGGTCACATATATTTAATGTCATATATTCATCAAAGTCTATATTCATGGCAAAAAAATAAAAATACAACATACAATTCAGCTTCTTACAAAATAAAATATTTTATTATATAAAATTATATAAAATCTTTCAGTTTAATATTAGATAGAAATTCCTTCCTTTTTAAAAGCATCTATTACTGCAGTTTGTACGGTTTTTACATTATTTAAATCTATCTATCTATCTATCTATCTATCTACCTATCTATCTATCTATCTATCTATCTATCTATCTATCTATCTATCTATCTATCTATCTATCTATCTATCTATTTAAT